>NW_020954087.1:0-4492 GCF_900497805.2 Vombatus ursinus
ATTTAGTAGAACTCTACCCATTTTTTCAAATAGTTTAGTCTTAAATGTCAATATTTTCTGTGAAGGTGCATCCATGAAGTTTTATTACATTTAAGTAAATAGAAGGTAGTGTTGGTGATGAGATGGTCATGAAGTGAACAAGTCTTTAGTAGTAAGTGACAGTTGCTGTTTCTGACTCCATTCTTCCCAAAGACTCCTTGCTATGTCTGTGGCTACTCTTGCATTAAAGTCAGCCTGATTTATAAGCTTATCCTCATTGAATACATTGATGATAAAAGCCTCCAGGTCTTCATAATTTTTTTCTTTGACTTCATCAGGATTTTTCATGGTGAGAGCATATGATGATGGTGGCATGGTGCTTTCTTACAAGTAGCAATTGCATTGTAATGAACCTGTCATTCAAACTTTTGGGAATCATACAAATTTATCGACTAGATTAATTTTGATTGCAAACCTACACCAGCTTTATAGCACTTCCCTTCACTGTGACCATTCCAGAAAAATGTGTATCCAGCTCCGACTTCAGTTATGAAGTGGCCTTCATATGCTTGTTCCACTCAGGACTGATACTTGGATGTCATATCTTCTGAGTTCTTTCAAAACAGGAGCTGTTCGTCTTTCAGGTCTACTGGATTTTGTGTTCTCCATAAGTGTGCACACATTCCACGTACTGATGATGAGCAGAATCACTTTTACAAATGTTTTCGTACTATTTTTGTGTGTTTCAACCACTGGATGGGATCACTGCCTGCTGTAGTAAGCAGGCCAGGGTTGGGTGAAGCAGACAGTTTTAGAGAACCTTTTCTAGCCCCTTCCCCATTCCAGGAGGTAAGAAGTACAGTCCTTACAAAAGGCTGCTTAGACACCCAGGGAGTTGCCAAATCCCACTGCTACTTTAGTACAGTGAGACGACGACTTCATGGCCTAGGCTGCCTGTGTACAGGATTGTAGCTACAGCTTCCAGTGTATCTACACCTACTGCTTCACCACTTACCAGTCACCATAGGAATTTTAGGAGGTAAAAATGTTACAATGGTATGGGGGATGTCTTTTGACTCATGCCTAAATTAGGTTTAAGTGAAGCAGAATGGCACAAAGTCATCAGCCTCGATCTCTTTTCCTGAGTCATTGAAGACCAGTGGCAAGACAAAGTCATGATGACTGATGATGGCTCAAGATATAGTGTATGACCTTGGCACCTTTGATGTCTAACCAAGCTCTAATCGCTTCACAGCACCTGCTTTAGCTGCCTTCATGGTCTTTGGAACAAACTCTTCTCATCCCCCCATTCCATTGCGGGAAGTCTTTATATGGTTAGGGTAGACAGCCACCTAATTCACCAAAGTGTTTGAGATCTCTTGGTTATCCTGGTTTAGCTCTTCTGCCAAAAAGGTTTATCAGGATATGGCTTCTGTGCATGCTACAGCTTCTTGGTGTAGCCACAGGTGAGAGTTGGGTGAGTTAGGTGGACACTAAAGTTGGAAAATAGCCTTGAAAATGGCTCTGCAGCCCTCACACCAGAGGTATTAGTCTTCCCTGAACACACCCTACACCTCAGCCCATTTTACTTTTTTTTCCTCTCACCCCCTCTTATTGTCTTTTCTGCCCATGACAAGGGACATAAAAACATCTTGTGCATTGTTAACTGAGCCTAGAGAAAGAAGAATGGAGAGGGATCCTTTTATACAGTATTGAGACCTAGAGTTCCAGTGAGCCACAGAAGGAAGGGGCAGAGGTGCTGGGAATGGTCATATTCAAGATGTTTAATGGCTAAGACTACATCAAGATGGGAAGGCACTAAGCTCATATATTTACTTCTAGCTTTCAAGAGGAATTAGGGAGATAGTAAGGCTTTCTTTATAAGGCATCCCAATCCATTATTTTATGAACCAAACACTTGCTTGCCAGACTTTAATAGTCCCTTCAAGAAAGCCAGTGGGAGACACTGGCCTAGTTGTCCTATCCATTATTTTTTCAGTGTAAACAGCTTTTGGTCACCACCACTCATTCTTGTTCATATTTGATGCCCCAGAGACTTCCCAGACTTTCACACCTGCCCCATGGCCAGTGCCTCAGGCACTACTGCAAGTGCCAGACTTGTCCAACGTGTGTCACACACAGTGCTAATATACTCATTCAATCTAATAACAATCTGTAACTCTAAGAATTCAAATTCAAGGAGGTTCTCTTTTCAGAAGGTTCCAGAAGCCTAGTTCTTGTCTGTGCCCCAAAACAAATATTTACAGTGATCAATGGAGCCCTCCCCTCCATGATCCACCTGACTGGGGCACTTCCCCAGACCTGACCATGACTCTTCACCCCTTCAAGGGAGCAGCCTCTTGCTAAAAGGAATTCCACTTCCAGAGAATTTTGTTTGGTTCCTACATGCATCCCACACCTGGAACTGGGACTGGCCACTGTGTTAGGAAGAGTGGCCCACTTGATAACCTTCACAAGTAAAGATTTTACCCTGCCATTCTTTTTGTCTTCCCTTATATCAAAGTCCACATACCTGGACAGACTTCTAGCGAGGGACAGAAAACAGAAACTGACAATAAGCAGGAGATATCTTGGTCAAGGGCCTGTAATTTCAGATTGTGGTAACTTCCTCCACTAACACAGCTCACAAACTCCCTAGAACTCCTAGTCTTAAAGAGTTCCCTGATGCTTGGAGTGACTCTAAGTGTCAGCTAATGCCTGAGGACACCAAGTCTTCCATGCTCCATGTCCAGCATTTTATTGAATATTCATACTACTTGTCTGCATCTCTCACTCCTCCACTGTCTCTAAACATTAAAGTACATACTCTTGTAAATGTAATATAAATCTATTAAATATGGATGGGGAGCAATAACAAAAAAGGAGAAAATAGGGGAAGGCTGGCAAGCACAAAGACAAAAATTCTATATCTATAATAAAAAGTCTGTTAAATTTTAGGAGCTAAAAAATTAAAACTTTTCACAGAAAACCTAAGTTTTCATTGGCCAACTTTAATAGTTTAAATATGAATTATTAAGAGAGATTTATCTCTTGGGAGGCCACATATGAATAACAATAAAACATAAAATGTCAGAAGAAACATGAAAAATATTACTTATAACAATAAATGTGAATGGTTAAAATTCCCCTACTAAAAAAGTTACAGAATGGATTATGAAACAACACATATCAACATGTTGCTCCCAGGAAACATTAATTTTTAAAAATAGATTAAAGTTAAGCGGTTAGTCTAAAATACGTCATTTAAGTCCAAGTTTTTTAAAGCATAAGTGGCAATGTTCAGAATTTGAGGATTTGGGAATTTGAAGGGACCTCAAAGGCCATCTGCTCCAACTCATGTATTAAAAAAAGTCTCCTTTCCAACATACCTAATAAGTGATCATCGAAAATTTGTCTCCAATTTATAAAAATTCCTCATCTTCTGAAGTATTTTTCCTTGTCCTGGTTGTCCTCCTCAAGAAATTCTCCAGCTAATCAATGCTCTTCTTAAATTGTGTCATCCAGACCTGAACATCCTATTTCAAATTCAGTATGACCATGTCACAATCCATTCAGACCATCACCTTTCTAGTCCTGAACACTAACTCCCTTAATCTGGCCCAGGATTGTATTACTCCCTTTGAAAGCTGTGTCACATTCTGATGTACCACCTTATTCCCATCAAATTGGGAAAACAAATAAAAAGCATGGAGATCCATGCTGGTAAGGTTGTAGAATAAGTTACATCCATTCATTGCTTGAAGAATTTCAAAGTAGTGAATCTTGGGTTATTTGGTTTGTTTTTGTTTTTGTTTTTGTTTTTTGGCTAAGCAATGGGGTTAAGTGATGTGACCAGGGTCACACAGTTAGTAAGTGTCAAGTGTCTGAGGCCAGATTTGAGCTTAGGTCTTCCTGACTCCAGGACTGGTGTTCTATATACTGTGCCCCCTAGATGCCCCTAAAACTAGTGAATCTTTTTTGGAAAGAAATGCTTTTTGTATATAACAAATAAAAAAAATGGCTGTACTCTTTGACCCAAAATTTCATTGTCTGGAATATAATAAGAGTGTTATAAAAAAAAAAGATGGATCTGTTCAAAGATGTTCATAGGAATATTATTTATACTTGAAAATAATAAAACACCACAGAAGCCACATGTGTGTCCAGCAATAGAGAATGGTGATATGTTAGGACTATTTTAATTAGAGGCAGCATGGTGTTGTGAAGTGGTATCAAACTCAAGTAGAAATGAGTGTCACTAAACTATATATAAGGAACCCTGCAGGCTGCATGTTGACTTAGAAAATCATATATTATTTATAATTATTTTATTTGTCTTGTTGAAGATTTTCAAATTACATTTTTATCTGGTTTGTGTGGCAATCAAAAGTTTGGGCCATATGTGGTCTTTGGGCCACAAGTTTAACCTCTCTAGGATAGTGGATAGAAATTTTGCCTCTAAAATAAGATAGCCTGAGCTCAATTCTGACTGTGATACATGTTGTCTGTGTGA
>NW_020954087.1:4502-19424 GCF_900497805.2 Vombatus ursinus
AGATACTGTTACTGTATCTGTAAGAAACAGTAGACTATTGAGAGACTGACAGTTTAATTGTAGGTCTGGAGAGACTGTTAACTGTTATAGTGGAAGAGAGACCGGGTGAGGTACATCGAGAAAGAGGATGGAGAGCATTTTTACCCTGAAAAGCTGTTTTACTTGTACCCTGTGAGGAGACATTTTTATAGAGAATTTGTGAACAGCTTTAGAAGCTATCCTGAATGTTGAATGGTGGGAATGTGCTTCTATAAATGAGAAGACAGCAATTACAGTGTTGTGACAAATGTAAGGTTACCTGTGATGATTCCCACACCTGATATAATATAAATAATTATTTATAACCTTATTTTATTATTATGCTGTTAGCAAATAGTATAGGTAATAACATTGATTTTTTTAAGCCTAGGAGACTGGGGAGTTTGATATCATATGTACATATGTATAATATACATATATGTGTATACATATTTTTATGTGTATATAATGCACACACACTCATATATATACAGAGAGAGGGAGGAAGAGAGAGATGAACTACTACTTTGGAAAAATTATTTCACTAGTTTATTATATAAATTAAATAAATATTATTTAATAAACTGTTGGGGACTCAGATTTGATTAGTTAATTAATTAGTGAAATGTTATAATTTTAGTAATTGGTAAGGAAATTACATGGCACACCTTTGAAATACCTTAAAACTCAGGATTATTAGATTGAATAAGGTACTAAGTCAAGGAGGGCAGCTAGATGACACAGTGGATAGAGTGCTAGGACTGGGGTTTGGAATACTCATCTTCCTGAGTTCATATCTGGCCTCAGACACTTACTAGCTGTGCCACCCTGGGCTAGTCACTTAATTTTGTTTGCTTCTGTGTCCTCATCTGTAAAATGATCTGGAAAAGAAAATGGCAAATCACTCCAGTATGTTTGCCAAGAAAACCCTAAATGGGGTCAAGAAGAGTCTGCTGAAAATAACTGAATGACCACAACCAAGTAAAGGAGCTATTTAGGGTGAACCTCCTCCTGTCTCACTGAGGCCACACGTGAACTAGCCAACCTGCAACCTTTGTTTTATATTTAGTATTAGTGCTTCTGTAGAAGATAGCACCATTCTTCTGGTCACTCAGGTTTGTCATTCAAGAGTCATACACTACTCTTGATCTTCACTCTTACCCATTGAATGAGTTATCAAATTGATTCTACTTCCTCAACAATCCAGGCATCTGTCCCCTTCTGTCCATTCACACCACAACCTCTCTAGCGCAGGATTTACTAACCTCTTGCCTAGAGTGCTGTAATAGTCTCCCATTTGATCTCCTTGTATCTAGTCCTCCCCCACTCTGATCCATCCTTCGTAGAGGAGACCTGTGTCCATGTCACTTTCCTGTACAAGAAGCTTCGTTGGTTTCCTCTTGCCTCTGAAATCAAAGACAAAGCCCTCTATTTGGCATGGAAAGCCCCTTGAGATCTGGGTCCAGCCTATCTCTCTGAGCTGATTACATATTAGCCCTTTCTGAGTTAAAGGGCTCTACATTACAATCAAACTTGCCTCCTGGATGTTTCCCTCCCATGACATTCTGTACCTTTGTCCCTCATGACTGGGATTTTCTCCCTCCTCAGCTCTGCCTCTTGGAACTCCTTACTCTCTTGCAAGGTCTGCTTCCGTGTTCCCTCCTACAAGAGTCCTTTATTTATGATTCCAGTGTCAGACTGCCCCATTGCATTTTTGTTTATTTACCATACATCTTGTAATTTAACTTACCTTTTATCATTGTATCCCTCCCCACCCCTACCCCCAAGTCTCTAGATGAAAGTGTTTGTTTCCTGTGTATCATGAGTGCCTATCAGCGTGCTACAGATATAATAAAAATTTTTTTTAAAAATTAGCTATTCATATAGCACTTTCTCTGTGTCAGGTACTGAGCTAAGCACTTATTACAATTATTATCTCATTTTATCTTCAACATCTCTAAGAGATAGTTACTATTATTATCCCCATTTTACAGATGGGGAAACTGAAGCAAATAGAAGTTAAGTGACCTGTCTAGGGTCACCAGCTAGTAGTATGTGACTGAGGCCGGATTTAAACCTTGATTTTCTCGACTTTAGGCCCAGCATTCTGTACACAGCAGCACCTAGCTGCCTGTAACACACACTTTTTTGAGTTTTTGCTGACTGAAACATAACTTTACAGAGCCCCAGGAAGCTCAGTAAGTACAGAAGAGTTGCTGCTTGGCATCAGTGGAGGAAGTTTCCCCACCATGACTTTGTTATTTCATTGAAATTACATGCCAGACCAATGATTTGTCATTTCCTAATGAAGCTCGACTTCTTCAATACATATGCATGCATACATACACAACCAGAACCCAAAGTCATGTCCTAGTATCATTAGTTTTCAGTGACCTCACAGTGAAATTGGCATGGGGAATTAGCCCCAAGGAGGGATTCATGACTTTCTTAATTCAGACTCCTCTTTTGGAGAGACTGCATAGTGACTGGTCACTTAAATATATATTTGTAGAAGTTCAGTACCTGCTGTATCATCTGAATTTTCCCATCAGAGAGGGGACAGACACACAGTGCTCTCCAACACAAAGCTTCAAGTCTGTGACCAGACCATCAGGACAAAGTGGGACAAGAATTATAGAAAAAGTCAGGTACCTGACAACTAGCTCAGCTGAAGTAGGGTAAGATGATTCTGTGCCAAGTTCTAAGTTCACATAATGAGAAAGCACATCATGAGAAATGCCTCTGAAAATTCAAATATAGATTTTAGAAATAGGATCATGAGGCCAAAGCTAGAAGAACCTAAGAAGACATTTTATCTAACCCTTTCATTTAATCGTAATAGCTAGAATTCATGTGGCCTTCTCAGCATTTTGGATATAATTTCTCATTTGATCTTCACAACATCTCTGGAAGTTAAGCATTATTATTATCCTCATTTTATTATTATCCTCATTTTACAGATGGACAAACTGAAGCTGAAAAAGACATAATGATGTGCCCAGGGTAACACAAATCCTAAGTATCCAAAGTAACACAAATCCAAATCCAAAGCAGGATTTGAACTCAGTTCTACTGACTCCAAGTCTATCATTCTGTCCCCTCACCATACCTTTTCTTCTCTGATGAGGAAGCTGAGGTCTAGGAAGGTGAAGTGCTTGGTCAAAATCACCCAAGTAATGAGGATCAGAGGCAGATTTTGAACCCAGGTCCTTTGAATTTTGAGCCAGTGTGTTTCCCCAAGCAGCCTCCTCAGAATAGACTTTGTTCATCCATCTCTGATGCTCCTATTTGCTGTGATTCAGGGAGGACCTCTGGATAGAAAACTGCTGGGGAGCTCATTTAGTGAGCACAAATGATAAGGAGACTAGTTGCAGGTGCTCAGTTACCTTGGTTGTGTCCTCACAGCACACATGGAGCCAGAGCATCTTATAAGTGTCATTGGTGACGAAGAAGAAGGACAATCAATCCACCCTGACTAGTGGAGGATTCTGAACACTGTATTCTCTAATGATGTGGGGGGAAGCCTCTTTCATTTCACCTTATTAAGTGAAAGAAGACACATAACTCCATTAATGCTCACCTTCACCTGTTATTTGCAGCTTTCATTCATTCAGTATTTGTAAAACAATGTGACATCCTGGAAAGGGCACTGGTCTCAGTATCAGAAAGGCCTCTCTGTCCAGGCTCTCTCTGAGGTTCAGCTTCCTCATCTGTAAAAAAAATCTGTAAAAAAGGTGAACATGATAATAAGCAGGCTACCTACCTACAAGGAATGCTTAGCATACACACACACACGCACAAATGGGAACAATTCTGGATTGTCCACTTTTCTGGGCAGGTTAATTGCAGGGAAACAGATGCTGACAGGAAAATAAGGGATTCTGTTACTTTTGTTGGATCTAATCATGTGGCATAAGTGCTAATTCCCTGGGATGGACTCCCATACCAAATATCCCTTCTCACAGAATGACAAAAATATTACTTTTTAGTAGACATTTACATGACACCTTAGGGTTCCCAAAAAAGCTTTATATACATTATACCACTGATAGTCACTATTGCCTAGGAGATAGCTACTATTATTATTGCCATTTTCACGAGAGGAAATGGGCTCAGCAAGGTTAAGGGACCATAAAGGGCATTGCAAACCTTAAAGTGCTATACAAAAGCTCCAGTGCTATATAAAAGCTATAATTATCATCAACATTATTACTGTTACTCTGAACCACACATCACAATTGCCTGAGGCTGGATTTGAAATCAGATCTCCCTTCTCCTAAGTCCTACACTGAAGAAAGTGATGCTGCTGCTTCTAGTGCTAGCCAGCCTCCTGCCTGGGTTCCCAGTGTGTCAGGACCTTCCCCTATCCTCTTCAGCACTGACAGCATGGCAGTCAGAGCAGGGAAGACAGAAGGACCTTGTCCCAGGCAATGAGGTAAAAGACAGAGTCTTCCTGCTTCTTGGACTTCAGTGGCCACAGGAAAGATTCAAATGACTATAAGGTGGCCCCTCTTAGTTCCTAAGTGAGGGAAAGGATGTTTTGTGTACAGATTTTAAGAACAGATCAAAGGATGAAAAAGATTAAAGGAGAATCACAGACAAGAAAATGGAGAAAATCCCCAGGAGCTGGGGACTGAATACTCAAGCATGGTCTTCTATTTTCTAAGGCACCCAACCACCTCTCCACTTACTGGTGTGGATGACAGGCCTTGTGTAGATGCTCAGCTCCTGTGAAACTCTTCACTGCCAATAAGTACAGGGGAAAAAACCCACCAATGACCAAGTCTCCATCTCTGTGGACTCATGGGTTGATCTGCTCAAAGCAGGGGAACTTTTCTTTCCTGACTAAATAAGAAGGTATGTTGAGGAGAAAGAAGAGGGTCATCAGAAGGAACATCGGGGCCTGTGTCCTGAGCAGTGCCCCCAATTCTGAGCCTGTGAGCAGCCAAGACGTCCACAGCCACTGCCTGAGTCACACTTTAATGGGAAGCCATTCTTTATCTGATAAGTGCCTTCTCTTGACAGATGCCCAGACACTGGGGCAAACACAGCAGACGTCCAGATCCTGTCCAGGAGCCAAGCTGCAGTGACCAGGTACCATTTATAATCCTGGGAGAGATGGGAGGGGTTATGGTCCTTACTTGGTAAAGGTGCATGTGTGTCAGTGAGGGGCTCTAGGGAGTATCCTTGCCTGGGGTTCTACACCTGCACCTCAGCATCCAAGGGAAAACCAAAGAAAAACACGTCTGGACATCTTCCTCCAGTAAATCCCACAGTAATCAGGCAGGCTGTTGCTTCAAAGGCACTTGTGTAGCCCTGGAAACTTGTCTGAAGCTGCCACAGCAACATTGCCAGGACTCAGAGGAGGGCGTAGGTTGGGGCAAGTGTGACTAGCCCAGATTCACCAAGAAAGTAAGAGAATGAGCCAATGTCAGGGTGGCTGCAAGCCTCTTGGAACCAGGTCCCGAGTTAGGCTGGACATGTCTTCCAACCTCAAGCCTGGAAAAAACCCCCTCCCAAGGCCTGTACATGAATAGTGTGTTCACACTGGGGCCAAGGTCTCCCATCATCATGCCTAGACCACACACTGACTTGAGTAATGTTAGCTTGAGTGTGGCTATCCTGAAAATTCCTGGCATTCAATATAATTTCCTGATAGAATGGAAGATTTTTTAGGGCAGAAACTTTCATTTTGATCTTTTTTATCCCTAGCACCTAAACCACTGCCTGGCCACAGTAGATTCTAAGTCAGTGTTTGTTGATTGATCTACTCTAGACAGCCTTTCCTGGTCCCCACTTCCAACTCTCCCACTGTTGGTGTCTTCCCCTTTTAAAGTCCCTTTTGTCTACTTCATATACTCTGTATAGAGTTGGTATCTACCTAGTTATTCACACATCTCCCCTGTTAGAGTGTGAGCTCCTTCAAGGAAAGGATTGTGGTTGTACTTTTTTCTTTTTTTCTTTTTTCTCTTCTTTTTTTATTTTGGCAATTGGGGTTAAGTGATTTGTCCAGGGTCACACAGCTAGTAAGTGTCAAGTGTTTGGTCTGAGGCCGGATTTGAACTCATGTCCTCCTGACTTCAGGGCCGGTGCTCTGTCCACTGTGTCACCTAGCTGCCCCCCTTTTTTGTGGTTGTGCTTTTCTTCATATGTTTTGGGCTTGGCACAGTTTCTGGCACATAGTAAGCTTATACTTGTTGACTTTCATTTCTGCCTTTGTGTACCCAGCACCTAGGCCTGTAGCTGACAGATTAAAGATTGCTGCGCTGGGCTCAGTGGTTGTTGAGTTACCTTCCAACTCTAAAATACTGTGATCTTGTGATTTCTAGGAGCTGCAGTTTAGCAAGGATGATGATAAGCTAGAGTGTCCAGAGGACAACTGGAATACCAGAGAGTCTTAAGTTCTTTCCTCATGAGGATCCAAACTGGGGACGCTGAGCCTAGGGAGCGGTTGGAAGGACGTGGCCACTCAATACAAGTATTTGAAGGGCAATCACAAGAGAAGAATTAGTTTTAGTTTTCTTGGCTACAAACAGTTGAATAAATGGATAGGACGTAAAAAAAAGCCAATTTAAGCTTGATGTATGGAAGAAAAACCCTTTGTAACCACCGAAATTATCCCAAAGAGGTATGGTCTGCTTCAGGTGGTACTGCGTTCCTCCACCTGGAAAGTCTTCATCCAGAAGCTGGGTGACCATTGTTGGGAAGGATATACAGGAAATTCTTGTCCTACTCTAAGTCAGACTAGGTCACCACAGTCATCCTAACTCTGAGAGAGTCTGTGAAAATTTAGTTCTCAGTAGAATAATCTTCTGTAGTCTAAGGGCGTAATTCACAAAAGTCTCTCATTTATGTACCCTTTCCAAATAGTTCCCCCCTCCCCTTTTTTTCTACAGAGTAAATCTTACCAGGGAATCTTACTATTTATTACTTTATACTTTTGAACTTATACACTTTTGAGATCTTTGCAGAGTGTCCTTCTAGTTAAAGGTTGTATTTCATATTCAAATGGGTATGTTCTGGTTGGTCAAAGCTAAGTTGTTACTTTCTGAAGCGTCATTGCTACATGGAGTTTTCTGACCATAGTACAATTTTGCTGTTAGTTTTTCAGTCTTGTCCAACTCTTCATGACGGCATTTGGGGTTTTCTTGGCAAAGTTATGGGAATGATTTGCTATTTCCTTCTCCAGTTCATTTTACAGATGAAGAAACTGAGGTAAACAGGGTTAAGTGACTTGCCCAGGGTCACACAGCTAGTAAGTGTCAAGTGTTTGGTCTGAGGGCAGATTTGAACTCAGGTCCTCCTCACTTCAGGGCCAGTGCTCTATCCACTGCACCACCTAGCTGCCCCATAATGCAATGATATTAATACAGTAGAAAGCATTTCTTAATTAATCTTATGTGGAAAAATTATTTCATCTGCCATTTTTTTGCATTGTATTGAATTGAACTGAGAGTATGAAGGAATGAAAATCCTAACTAGCTTTAACTTTCTGAAGAGGAAACAAGAATTTCTACAAGACAAGTTCACATGTATTTTAGTCTTGGAAATTTTCCCATGTTTCTCTTACTGAAATGAAATCCAAAGGTTCCTCAAACTTTTCTGCAATATTCTACTAAGTCTTAGACTTTTCTTTTCACCTTTAACAGATAGTTTGATAGGTGACAAAAATCAGTGCTTTATTGTCCCAATTGGATGAAAATGACTAGTTTTATATTCTTTCCTTGATCAAAATGGAAATTTCCAAGGTGTATAGACATTTTTTCATCTTGTCAAGTAAAACTTTATCAGTTTAATTTCTTAAGAACTAACAAATCAAGATGGTGGAGAAGTTAGAAAACTGCCTCAGCTCTCCCCAGTTTCCCTCAGAAACAGCATCAAATCAAACCTCTAAATGGATTCTGGAGAGACAGAACCAACAAAAAGATGGAATTAAACAATTTTCCAGGTTAAGATAACTTAGAGGGACTTCAGGGAAAGTCTATCTCACTTGGGTAAAAGGGAGCACAGCCAAGCACAGAGGGTATCTGGGCAAGCCAGTGGGAGGCTCTTAGCCAGCACAGATCAGCAACTGAGGCCCTTCGGTCCTGGCTCAGCAGGCCAGCTGTGAGACCTCCAGTCCCATTGTAAAAGGCAAATTGTGAGCCCTGGAACCACAGCACAACAGGCATGACTAGGCTGGGCCACCCCCAGTGCAGTGGGCAAGCCACAAGCAGCTGAGGCCCCAACAAAAACCTTTGGCCCCCAGCATAAGAAGCTTGGGACCATGTCCCCTGTACCTCAGAAGCAGAGCTCAACTTTAAAAGTCACAAAATAAAGGGTGGCTAGGTGGCGCAGTGGATACAGCACCGGCCCTGGATTCAGGAGGACCTGAATTCAAATTGGCCTCAGACACATAATACTTACTAGCTGTGTGACCCTGGGCAAGTCACTTAACCCCCATTGCCCAACTAAAAAAAATTAAAAAAAAACAAAAGTCACAAAATAGTCTGAAAAATGAGTAAGAAGCAGAAAAGAGCCCTGACCATACATAAAAAGCTACTGTGGTGATAAGGAAGATCAAAACACTAACTCAGAAAAGGACAACAATGTTAAAATGTCTACGTGTGAAGCCTCAAAGGGGAATATGAATTGGTATCAAGCCCCAAAAGTCCTCTTGGAATAGCTAAAAAAGGATTTAAAAAATCAAGTAAAAGAGGTAGAAGAGCAATTGGGAAATTAATGAGAGTTATGCAGGAGATTATGAAGAAAGAGTAAGCAGCTTGGAAAAGGAAGCAGAAAAATTGACTAAAGAAAATAACTCCTTAAAAAATGGAATTGATCAAATGGAAAAAAAAATAGCCACTGAAGAAAATAACTTCTTAAAATGGAATTGTCATTTTATTATATTATCTTGGTGTACCCATGAGCACTTAATATTTTTCCAGTTGTTTAGATGTGACTTTATTTGTATGCAAAATGTTTTGGAATTGTGTTCGCATAGTTCCTGGATTTGTCTTGGCAGGTAGACTCCCGAGTATTTTTACATTGTCTACAGTTATTTTAAATTAAATTTCTTTCTATCTCTTGCTGCTGGGCTTTGTAAGTATTATATAGAAATGGAGATAATTTATGTGGGTTTATTTTATATCCTGCAACTTTGATAGTTATTAATTATTTCCAAGTAGGGTTTTTTAGTTGATTCTCTAGGATTCTCTAAGTATATCATCACATCATCTGCAAAAAGTGATAGTTTTGTGTCCTCATTGCCTATTCTAATACCTTCAATTTTTTTCTCTTCACTTATTGGGAAAGCTAACATTTCTAGTACAATATTGAAAAATAGTGGTGATAAGGGGCATCCTTGTTTCACCCCTGATCTTATTGGGAATGCTTCTAGCTTATCCTCATTACATATAATGCTTGCTGATGATTTTAGATACATACTGCCTATCATTTAAGAAAAACTCTATTCTTATGTTCTCTATTGTTTTTAATAGAAATGGGTGTTGTAGTTTGTGAAAAGCTTTTTCTTCATCTATTGAGATAATCATATGATTTCTGTTAGTTTTGTTTTTGATATGGTCAATTATGCTGATAGTTTTCCTAATATTGAACTAGTCCTGCATTCCTGTTATAAATCTCATGTGGTGATAGTGTATTATCATCATGATAAATTGCTGTAATCTCTTTTCTAATATTTTATTTAAAAATTTTTGCATCAATATTCATTAGAGAAATTGGTCTATAATTTTCTTTCCCTGTTCTGGCCCTTCCTGGTTTAGTTATCAGTACCATATTTGTATCATAAAAAGAATTTGGTAGGACTCCTTCACCTATTTTTCCAAATAGTTTACATAATATTGTAATTAAATGATTGGTAAAATTCTCTTGTAAATCCATCTGGCTCTGGAGATTTTTTTAGGGAGTTCATCAACGTCTTGTTCAAATTTTTTTTTCTAAAATGGAGTGATTTAAATATTTTATTTCCTCTTCTGTTCATCTGGAAAATTTATATTTTTGTAAATATTCATCCATTTTGCTTGTATTATCAGATTTATTGGCCTACAGTTGGACAGAATAGCTCTTAATTATTGCTTTAATTTCCTCTTCATTGGTGGTGAATTCACCCTTTTCATTTTTTGATACTGGTAATTGGGTTCTCTTCTTTCTTTTTTTAAAAATCATCTTCACATGTAGGGATGTAAACAGTTTAACCTCATTGAATAACATTTTTTCCTGTTTATCTTTTTATGCTTCTTTTGAGTCTTGTATTTGAAGATTGAATTTTCTGTTCAGCTCTGGTCTTTTCATCAGGAATGATTGAAAGTCCCCTATTTCATTGAATGTTCATCTTTTCCCCTGAAAGATTATGCTCAGTTTTGCTGGGTAGTAGATTCTTGGTTGTAATCCAAGTTCCTTTGGCTTCCAGAACATCATATTCCTAACCCTCTGATCTTTTAATATAGAAGCTTCTAAGTCCTGTGTAATCCTGGCTGTGGCTCCTTGATATTTGAATTCTTTCTTTCTGGCTGCTTGCAGTATTTTCTCCTTGACCTGGTAATTCTGGAATTTGGCTACAATATTCCTTGGTGTTTTCATTTGGGGATCTCTTTTAGTAGGTGATCAGTAGATTCTTTCAATAACTATTTTGCCTTCTGGTTCTAGGATATCAGGGCAGATTTTGTCCTTCATTTTCCAAGCTGTTGATATTCCATTATGTTTCATAATTCTCTTGCATACCTCTAATTTCTTTTCCCAATTTTTCTTCTACCTCTCTTATTTGACTTTAAATCCTTTTTGGGCTCTTCCAAGAAGGCTTTTGGGCTTGAGACCAATTCATATTCTCCTTTGAGGTTTCACACGTAAGCAGTTTCACAATGTTGTCCTCTTCTGAGTTTGTGTTTTGATCTTCTCTGTCACCATAGTAGCTTTGTATGGTCAAGGTTCTTTTTTGTTTCTTGCTCATTTTTCTGTCTATTTAGTGGCTTTTAATGTTGAGCTCTCCTCCTGGTGCACAGGGGTCACTGTCCCAAGCTTATTGTGCTGGGGGCCAGAGGCCTGGTCACTGGCTTTATGCACTGGGGCCTCAGGTGCTGGTGGCTTGCTTACTGCGCTGCAGTGGCTCAGCCTGATAGCACCTGTTGTTTCCTGGATTCTGGGGGTGGCAATTTGCCTTCTGTGCTGGGACTGGAGGCCTCACAGGAGACCACACTGGAGACCTGCTATGCCACTGGCCTGCTGAACCAGGACCAAGGGGCCTTTCTTGCTGATCTGTGCTGTGGCTAAGAATCTCCTGCTGGTTTGCCCAAACACCATCTGCACTGGGCTGTATTTCCCTTTTACCCAAGTAAGACAGACCTTTTCTGAAGTCCTTCTAAGTTATAATAAGCTGGAAAATTGTTTCCATCTTTTTGTCAGTTCTGTCACTCTGGAATCGGTTTAGAGGCTTGATATTATATTGTTTCTGAGGGAAACTGGGGAGAGCTCAGGTACCTTCCTGACTTCTTGCTGCCATCTTGGCTCCACCTCTGGGCCTGTCTTTCTAATGTTATTTCTCATTGATCTCTAGTATGAGTCTCCTCCTAATGGATTATCAGCTAATATCAATTAGCAAACTGGACTTAATTAGCTTTTAGAAATAGTTATTAAATAAAATAATATAATCTGAAACATTCCTCCCAAGAGTTAATAAAGAGCAATGAATAATCCAAGCTTTGCTATTAAAAGTAAGAGCTCACAAAAGTCATTTAAATTCCCTGAACCTGAATTTTTGTTGTCTTTAAAATTAGAAAACCAAGTTACATTATTTGGTCAAACTCTTCCAGGTCTACCAAGTAAATGACAATAATGTCTTCTATAAATGGACTTCAGTCTTTCCCCCACATCTCATAATGTTTTGGTGTGAAGGAGACCCTAAGGTTGCCAAGGATGTGCCAGCAGAGTTCAAGGGGAAAGACAAGACCTAGCAAGAAGCCTGACAGAGTTGGAACAAATTGGACAAGGAAGTTGGATACAAAAAATTTTCTAGGCCTTAATTACTCCTGAGTGACACTAAGATCTGGGGTGGAAGGGGGAGTGGTGCACTGCTGGTCATGCCAATAGCAAGCCCTATTAAGGCATGAATTTCCTTTTGGCTGGCCTGTCTCAGACTGTTGGACTTGGAGTAGTGAAGTCCTCAGTTCAAGTCCTGCCTGAACACTTAATAGCTGTGTGGCATCTAGGTGGTACAGTGGATAGAATGTTGGGCCTAGAGGAAGGAGGACCTGAGTTCAAATCTGGTCTAAGTCAGTTACTAGCTGTGTGGCCCTGGGCAGATCACTTAACTTCTCTATGCTACAATCTCGACTTTAAAAGGGGGATTAATAGCACCTACCTCCCAGAGTGCTTCTCAGGGTCCAATGATGTCATATTTGTAAAACACTTAGCACAGTGTGTGGCACACAGTGGGCACTTAGAAAATACTTCTATCCTTCCTCCCTTCCATCTTGTATGACACTTCACCTCAAACAAAGGGGCAAGAGATGGCAGGTCTAGGGCTTGCTACCTGTGGGAGTCTGTAGAGCTCCAGAAGGGTCCCCATCTGGACAGAAAGAGCAGATATGGCTCCTCCGATAGCAACCATGGACTTGTCCTGTCTCTCACAGCTATAATTTGATGTGGTCTGGCCCTGTACTGAGGGCCACCTCAAGGAGCTCTCCAAGATCCTGGCACCACTATGGTAGGTGTTGTAGAGGTGAATTCTGAGGGTGGTATTAGGGAGCAACCAGGGATCTCTCTTGATCTCCACAGCAAGCATCAGGGCCAGAACCTGCTGGTAATTTTTGTGCGGCGCCATTTGTAGGGAGTGGAGAGAAGATCAGAAGCTAGCAACAAATCCTTGAGAGCTCATAGACTTCAAGGAGACCTACTCAGTCATGCCAAAGTCAGATCACAGGGCCCAGGGCTGAGACAGCCTGATATGGATCACAGCACCTCTTTTTCATCTGACCTGCACCCCTGCACTGTTGACTCCTGAAATTTAGAGTGTAGGTAATGGAGGAGGAATTTCTCCAGAATTCCTACTGAGGCTAACTATATGGAATGCTCTCCCTGCTCACTTCTACCTTCTGGTTTCTCTGCCTTCTTTTATGATTCAGCTAAAATCTCTTCTGTCGGGGGCCTTGTCAGTCTCCTTATGGCTAGTGCTTTCCCTCTGAGATTGCTTCCCATTACACTGTACCTGTCCTATATTTATGTAAGTGTTTGAATGTTGTCTCCTCCATTAGAATGTCAGCTTCTTAATGGCATGGACCATATTTTTGCCTTTCTTTGTATCTTCAAAACTTAGCATAGTGCTTGGCATGTAGTAAATGCTTAATAAATACTTGTTGACTGCCTGCCTGATGTGGAACACTCAGTCATTTCATTCAACAAATATGTGCTGACCATTTACTATGTGTACCACACTGTACAAGTAAAGGTGATGACTCCCTAGTCTCAGTCTCACAATCTCATCTAGGAGATATATCAGTCAATAACCACACTCTCAGGCAGTCTATGATAAATGCCACAAACACAGTACTACACATACCAGCAGTTCAAGGAAGAGAGATGTGCCCTCTCGCTCAGTGTCTTCTGCCAGGAGGCCATTTTTATCCCTTGTTGGAAGTTCTCCCAGGAAGCATCTGAACCATTGACAGTGTATCTGTTCCCAGCTCATGACAACCTGGTTCATTCCATAATGTGGCTTCCATGTCCAGAGACTTTTATTTTGTCTCCACACGCATCCCACCTCTGGAGCTGGGGAATGTAATAAGTGTACAGACCCCTGGGCTATGAATAGTGACCCACTTAGTAGACTTCATAAGCAATGATTTTTGCCCTGTCATACTCTTTCTCTTCTCATCTATCAAAGAACAAGTACCTGGACAGACATCAAGCAATAGGGCTAGGGATAGATAGGGGACCTGCAACAGAGAGCAGGAAATGTCAGGGTCAAGAGCCTGTGATTTCCTCACTGTGGGAATCTCCTCTACTAACACAACTCACTAACTCTCTAGAAATTCTGGTTCTCTAATGCTCAGAATGACCCTAAGTGTCGACTAGTGTCAGAGGTGGGCTTTAAACCTAAGTCTTCCTGGCTTTTATTGAAGATTCACACTGCTTGTTTGCATCTCTCACTCCTCTACTATTTCTAAACATTAAGCTACATACTCATGTAACTGTAATACAAATGCATTTAATGTGGTGTGGTGGATATGGTGCAATAACAGTAGAGGAGAAAAATGAGGTGAGCTGGCAAGAACAAAGACAAAGCTTCTCTATAGTTTTAAAAATTCTGTTAAATTTCAGGAGCTATAAGAATCAAAACTTTTTTAAAGGAATTTTTTTTCATTGACCAATATAAATATGAAATATTATTTTTAAATAAAACATTATTGTGTTATACATGAAATATTAAGGGAGATTCTATTCTTGGTAGGCCACACAAGAATAACAACAAAAAATAAAATGTCAGCAAAAATATGAAAAATATTATTTAAAACAATAAATGTGAATCATTAAAATTCTCCTATGAAAGCAAAATGTTACAGATGGTAGGAAGAAGAAAGGAAGAAAACCACATTTTAAAGGAAAACAATATTGAAAGATGTCAGAACATTTATCAATGCGATGACCACTCTTGATTTCAGAGGACTTATAGTAAAAAATTACCACATTTCTCTTGTCAGAGTAGTGGTGGACTAATGGAATGAAACAAAACGTTGTCAGATGTAGTCAACGTGTCATTTTATTTGGATGAACTATGATTTTTTTCTAATGAAGTAATATTCTATTAGGAAAGGATCATTAGGATGTAATTATTTTTTTAAGTATCATTAAAACTTTTTTTTTAAAAAAGAATGACAATAAAGAAGTTTTTCAATTGAGTCACAACAAACT
>NW_020954087.1:19434-20643 GCF_900497805.2 Vombatus ursinus
ATATGCAAAAAAAGGGAGGGGCAGCTAGGTGGCACAGTGGATAAAACTCCAGCCTTGAAGTTAGGAGGACCTGAGTTCAAATCTGGCCTTGGATATGTCACACTTACTAGCTGTGTGACTGGCAAGTCACTTAACCCCAATTGCCTCACACACAAAAAAGAAAGATATGGTCCAAAACAATGCTTTGCAGTTATGGGTAAGTCCTCAGTATTATCAATTATCCATAATAAGCAAACTCTTCTTGCTTCCAAAGGAAGTCAACCTAAGAAAATCATGTAAAATAAGGACTGTGAATCTGTGACACTGGGGCATGCCAAGTAAAAGCAAGGTAAATGACAATGCCAAGAAAAGTAGCAAACCAAGAATGTTCATTTGTGAGCTTACAGATACAAATGGACATCAACTCAGGAATAGAGGACATTACCTGCCCCGTTGGAGGTACCAACTTCCCTTCAGCTCTCATTGATCCCATTTCTGATCTGGCATGGAGCATTTCATGAAGAGCCCAGGCCGCAGCATACACAGCATTGTAGAGGAAGTAACAGAGGCTAGACATGTCAAAATGGTGCAAAAGCAGCATCTCCAAGGAAGCATTTGCTGAACAATCATCTCACTCCAGTTTAGTGGACTCATCTGGACACTCAAATGCTGAGACCCAGAAACTCTTAAGGAAAATGTCTCCTGAGTATTTGGTTGGGGTGACTGTCTTGAGAAACGCTTTGAAACCAGGAATCTCACTTGTCTGATGTGAAAATATGAGACCTCCATGAAAAGCAACACCATAGTGATTGTAGGGTCTCATGGTGACCCTAGTGTGATGTGATAATCCAAACCTTCCAAAGGAAAAATACAGGTGGCTGGGAATATCTCAGGTTCATCAGTGAGTCCGTATCACCATGGATAATGGTCACCTTGACTGATGATGCCACAATTCTGGGCATAAAAGACTCTGCAGATTCAGCATGATGTCTCTCACTAACAGGGATCTTCTCTGTGAAGGCCATGCAGGCGTTGCTCCTTCTCATCTCTTCTCCTATGTCCCAGAGGAATTTCTCACCTCTCATGTCATCTGTGACAACCAGCCCCACCTAGGTCCAGCCAAAATGTGACAACAGGTGGACAATGTCCAGGTGCAAGGAAGAGTCCTGAGGGGCCATCTGGTAGAGGGAAGGAAACTGGGCCTTGTCACTCAGGGCAGGATCAAAGGGA
>NW_020954087.1:20653-24564 GCF_900497805.2 Vombatus ursinus
GTGGCCTTCTGTGTTCTTGGATGTGGCCTTTTGACTGAATCCAAGTTTTACAAAACAATCCTTCCATTAAGAGCATTTATTCTGTGAAGTTTGGATTCAGCCAAAGGGCTGCCCTTGAGGACCTAGAGGGCCACATGTGGCCTCAAGGCTGCAGTTTCCTCACCGTTGAAGAACAATGAAGAGTTTAAATGACTTACCCAAAGTCACATAGCCAATCCGTTCTCCAGGCCCTGGGCTCACTCTCTCAGCCCTCATTCACTCTGGCAGGCCGGGTTCCTAGGGAACAATTAGATACTTCTCACCACAGGCTTCAGGGAGAACCATGGGAGGTTGAGCATGTCTTTCGCATGTTATTGCTCATTAGTCCCTAGCATGAGTCTCTCACCCCTCTCACCCCATGGAATATCAGTTAATACAAGGTAGCAAGCCAGAGTTAATTAGCTTTTATAAATAATTTAGTAAGGTCATATGAGAGGAATAATTGGTTCAAACATTCCTCCCAAGAGTTAAAAAAGAGCAAGGAATCATGTACCCTGTAACACTAAAAGTGAGAGTTCACACAAGTTATTTAAATTGTCTGAACCTCAATTTTTGTTATTTTTAAAATTAGAAAATCAGGTTACATTATTGGTAAAGGCTCTTCCAGGTCTAAAATGCAAATGACTACAATCTGTTCTGTAAAAAGACTACAGTCTTTCCCTCACATCTCATGATGTTATGTTGTGGAGGCAAACCTGACATTGGTGAGGCCATGCCAGTAGATTTCAAGAGGAAAGAGAAGACCTGGCAAAAAGACTGACTGAATTGGAATGGATGACAGAAATTTAGCCACCAGGTGAGGCATTTTCTTGGCAATAACTCCTGAGCCCCAGTGACACTAAGATGTGGGGTACGAAGGGCAGTAGGAAAATCTGTCATACTGCTTTCATTCAAGCCCCATTGAGGTATAATTTCCTCTTTGGTCACACTGCCTCAGATAAAGGGCTGGATTTGGAGTCAGAAAGTCCTCAATTCAAATCCTGCCTCAACACTTAACAGATATGTGGCATCTAGGTGGCAGTGGATTGAGTCCTGGGCCTGGAGGTAGGAAGACCTGAGTTCCAATACAGCCTTAGTCAGTTATTAGCTGTGTGACCCTGAGCAAGTCACTTTACTTCTGTCTGCTACTAATTTCTTCAATTGTTAAAAGGGAGATTAATAATAGTACCTACCTCCCAGGGTGGTTCTAAGGTGCCAAATGACATCATATTCAGAGCACTTAGCATCATGTGTGGCACATAGTAGTCACTTAAAACAACCTTGTATCCTTTCTCCCTTCCATCTCTATAATGATGGACAAGTCACTTCACTTGAAAGAGAATTGTAAGAGATGGTCCATTCAAGATTCCCTACCTGTGGTAATCTGTAGTGCTCCAGAAGAGTCCCCATCTGGACAGAAAGAGCAGATGGAGCTCCTCCAATAACAGCCATGGACTTGTCCTGCCTCTGACAACTGTAATTTGGGGTGGCCTGGTCCTGTCCTGAAAGCCACCTCAGGGAGCTCTCCAAGGTCCTGACACCACTATGGGTAGGTGTTGTAGATGTGAACTCCCAGGGTAGTAACAGGGAGCAGCCAGGGGTCTCTGTTGATTTCCTCCACAGCAAACACCAGGGCCAGGACCTGCTGGTAATTTTTGTGTAGCCACCTGCAGGGATTGCGGAGATCATCAACAGCTAGTAACAAAACCTTGAGAATCCATAGGCTTGAAGGAGACAAATCCAGCCACGCTGAGTTCTGACCACAGGACCCAGGGCACTGGCAGCTTGGTCTGTGGAACACACCTCATGTTCACATGACCTGCACCCCTGCATGGGTGACCTGCCTGAAATTTGGAGTATGGATGATGGAGGGGGAAATTCTCCAGAATTCCTGGAGAATTCCTGGAAAACTGGGCCAGCTACTTGGAATGTTCTCCCTTCTCATTTCCACCTCCCACCCTCTTTACCTTCCTTCATGATTCAGCTCAAATCTCTTTAGTTAGAGCCCTTGCAAGTCCCTTCATGCTTAGTGCCTTTGCTTTGAAATTATCTCCCCCTTACAATGTATACGTTTTGCATTTACCTAGGTGTTTGAATGTTGTCCCCCTCATTAGAGTATCAGCTCTTTAAGGGAATGGACCACATTCTTACCTTTCTTTGTATCCTCAAAACTTAGCAGATGCAGTAAGCACTTAATAAAAGATTGTTGACTGACTCCCTGAACTGAGTCACTCAGTCATTTCATTCAACAAATATGTGCTGACCAGTTACTGTGTGAAATGCACTGTACAAGTAAGAGTGGTCCCTTGACCTCAGTTTCCCAATGTCATCTAGGAGATATACACACTCATAAGCCCACGTCCAGGCAGACTATGATAAATACCACATTCATAGTATTACACATACTAGCAGTTCAGGGAAGGGAGATGTACCCTTGGGCTCAGTGTCTTTTGTCAAGAGGCCACATTTACCCCTTGTGGGAAATTCACCCTGCAACAAGCTGAGCCCTTGCAAATATATCTCTTCCTAGCTCGTAACAACCTGGTTCATTCCATAAAGTGTCTTTGGAAGTTTTATCCTTTGAGGGAAATTGTAAATGAGGCGAGTCTAGAAGGAGGCAAAGAGCCATTGGAGAGAGCATGCTCACTGAGCCCAGCAAGGCTACTACTTCTTGTGCACTTCATTGTATCTGAAGCCTCAGTTTCTTGGGTTTGTGTCCAACACAGGATCATCTTTTCTTGTGTTGTTCACTTAGAACTCATATCTGACCCACTGTTGTGACTCAGGGAGGACCCTTGGGCAGAAAACTGGGGAGCTCATGTAGGGAACATGAATGATGAGAAGACTAGTTGTGGGTGCCCAGTTACCTTGGTTGTGTCCCTTCAGCACACATGGACCCAGCCCCAAAATACAAGTGCTATTGGTCTCGTAGAAGTATCTGATGGGACAATCAATTTCCCTTGACTGGTAGAGGACTTTGCACACAGCATTTTCTAATGATTTGGCAAGGAAGCCTCCTTCATTCCATCTTCTTAAGTGAAAGATGACACATAACTTTACCATTGCTTTCCCTCAACTGTTTTAAACAACCTGCATTTATGCAATATTTGTTAAGCAGCATGGTATCCTGGAAAGGTCACTGGTGTCAGTACCAGAAAGACCTCTCTGGCCAAGCTCTCTTGGAGGTTCAGTTTCCTCGTCTGTAAACTATGTACAGTAATAAGCAGATTACCTGCCCCATAGGGAATGCTTAGGGCACACACAAATGGGAGCAATTCTGGGCTGCCCACTTTTCTAGGCAGGTTCTTTGCAGGACAATAGATGCTAATGCTAAAATAAAGGACTCCTTTACTTGGTTGCACCCAATGATGTGGCACACTTGCTCATTCCTGGGATGGGTGCCCATACCAAATGTCTATCATCCAAGAAAGAAAAAATACTATTTTTAAGCTGACATTTACGTGACACCTTAGAGTTACAAAAAATTCAAACTTTATATATATTATGCCATTGATGGTCACAATCCACTAGGAGATAGTGACTATTATTATTCTAATTTTCACATGTGGAAACTGAGCCTCAGTAAGTTTAAGGCACTATAAAAGGACATTTCAAACCTTAAAGTGGTATGTAAGAGCTATTATCACTGTTATTACTATTCCTCAGAACCACACATCACAGTTGCCCGAGGCTAGAAATTAACCCAAATCATCCTTCAAGTCCAGCACTGAAGAAAGTGATGCTGCTGCTTCTAGTGCGAGCTAGCCTCCTGCTTGGGTTCCCAGTGTGTCAGGACCTCCCTCTATCCTCTTCAGCACCAACAGCATGGCAGCCAGAGCAGGGAAGACTGACGGACCTCATCCCATACAGTGTGATAAAGGACATGGTCTTCC
>NW_020954088.1:0-26198 GCF_900497805.2 Vombatus ursinus
TTACCCCGGGCCCAGGGCACCAGGAGCCAGAGGAACCAGCATGAGGAAATCATTGTTTCTCTTGACACCTCTAGGGCTCAGTGTGACAGATGGGGCCCGAGGTATATTTATGTCTCAGGCAGTGTTTGTGCATGGTGGATGTGGTATCAATTTGCAAAACAGTCCCAGGTGTGAGGTCCCTCCTTCACAAGAGTGCTGGGTCACACTAGGACACATGGGTCAGACTAGCTCAGCAGTCTGTGCATGTGAAGCTGTGACCTCACGGTCAGAAGGTGTCTCCTTCCATCTCTGCTGAGCCTGCCTGGAGGGTCCCATGGTAAGACTATAACAAGAGGCTCTTTGTGGTTGTAAAGAAGAGAAGAGATCAAGGCAGTTTGAAAAGAAAAAACAAAACTATCTAAATGGAGAGACAGATGCCTGGCTGGAGGTAGCAGAAAGGGCCATCAGAAAGAAGTGAGCTGAACTAAGATTTAATTGCAGAAGAGAGAAAAGAGAGACTTTAAATGCAGCTGAAGGAAAAGGCTCAGAATAAATAAGTAAAGATATAGCCACCTTGGGAAAACAGGGAAACATCCTGGATGGACTGAAAAATGGGCTTGGCAAGCTAGACCAGCACCATCGGGGTACCGAAGGGAATTGCCTCCAGGCTCCACTCCTCCTAGCTGAGTGCACCTTTGTCTGAATGCCATGTGTGTCTGATTTCCATGCACGCCCATGGTCTGTAGCTTTAACCTCATCACTCTCTCATTTGATCCAATTTTGTCCAGCAGTGCTGAGCCTCCCAGTCAAGCCAATTTTCTCTGTAGGAAGATGAATCATTGCTGAGGACTGTGAGGAACAACTCAGCCACATCTCAGCCCATGTTTTTTACTTAAGGAATGTAGAAAGTCGACCCTGAATCCAGAACTGTGAGCCTCCTTCCTTCTCTCTGACACCCGGGCTTTTCCCCTTTGCAACATCAGTGGTAGATACAGGAGATTGCTGTGTGTTCCTGAATGAGATGAGCAATATGACCCGAAAGTGTTCGTGTATTGATTTCTGTGTGTATATATATATTTGCGTGTGTTTAAAGAACATCCAATAATTTGTTTATGTCAGTCTCAACCTGGCTGTTTCTAAACTTTTTCCATTGCTAAGTTTTCATATATTTAGTTACTAATTTTTTCTTTGCTGTCACTTCTCAACGACCAACCTCAAAACCCTCCTTTTTACACAAAAAATAGTTAAACCAAACCAATACATCATCCGTGTCTGACATAGATTCCTCACACACCAGGTATAGTCCAACACACTCTTCTGAGGGGAAGGAGGCATACTTGACTGTCAGTCCTTTCATCCCAAGACTGGGCATTGCATTTAACAGATTTCTATGTCTACTCATTGGTCATTCTGTACGTTTTCCTCATACATATGATTACTTTATTGTTCATTCAAAGCTTCCTAGTATTTTTTTCTGATTTCTGTCATTTTTTCTTCTGTGATGATTTTCTTTTATATTTATGTACCCAAATATCTGCAGTCTTTCTCCAGAGCGTCTTGACTCCAGTAGCATCTTTGCTACTCCTGAATATACTGTTCTAAAGCTTTATTTTTTAATTTTTTAAATGTAACCTCTAAAAAAGCATTCCACATGCAGCAAAACACAAAAAGGGCACACTGTAAATCCATGAATCTCTGTTTCATGCTGTTTGCCTTTTGAAAAAGTCATATTTACTCCTTCCTCCCATGTGAGAGCCTTGGATGCCTGACTGCCATAATAAGGCTGAATAACCAGTAGTTCCCTGGTTTCAGGGGCTTCTTTGACTTTTGCTCTGAAGAAAGCAGTTGCTCCCCTGAGTTAAAGGGCCCAAGCACCTGGGGAGGTTTTTCTTCAAGGTTTCAGCACTGTGGAAGGGTAGTTATAAGTTTGCTGACATTGGTAATGTCTAACACCTTCAGCCTCCACACTGCTGATCATGAGAGTATCATCTGTCTTAGACCCACTGCCACTGAACTACGCAGGGACCCCAGAGTCCAGGGTGGAAGCATAATAGATCAGGAGCTTGGGAGACTGTCCTGACAGCTGCTGGTGCAAGGATATAATACCATAAACATCCTGACTGGCTGTGCAGCTGATGGTGACACTTTCTCCAGGAGTAATAGACAGAGATGCTGGAGATGGAGTCAGTAAAATAGCTTCACAGGACCCTTTGGTGGAGAAAAGATAATAAGAAGAAATAGATTAAAATCAGGAAGCATGTCCAGGAATGTCCAGAATTCTCTGACTGACTTGAGATGTCCTTCCCATTGACTATAGGAACCAACCCCTCATCACCCTTTCCAGTCCCTCATCATGCTCCACTTCCACAACCCATCTTCAATTTTCAAGTTTTGGAATCTCCTGGTGTAGCACAACTAGTGAATGCTTGTTAATTTGTTAACATCCATGGCTGATCTTACCCTGGACCCAGAGCACCAGCAGCCAGAGGAACTTGGATGGGGAGACCATTTTTTTTCCTGAAGACCTTCAAACTTGAGACCTCTAAGGTCAAGGTGAGATTGATGGGGATGAAGGCATATTTATGTCTTGGGCAGTGGCTGTGCAAGGTTGCTGTTATATCGATTTGCAAAACAGTCCCAGGTATGAGGTCCATCCTCCAAGAGTCAGTGCTGGCTATTACATGTGGGTCAGACTAGCTCAGGAGTCTATGTGTGGTAAGCTGTGACCTCATGGTCTAATGATCTCTCCTTCCACCCCTGCTGAGCCTGCTTAGGGGTCTCATGGTAAAGCTGTAACATGTGGCTCATTGTAGTTACAAACAAGAGGAGTGTCTCCTCTGTGGGGAGAAGAGATTACTGTAGGTTTTGAAAAAAAAATTAAGAAAATGGAGAAAGAGATGCCTGGCTCTAGGTAGCCTAAAAGGCCATCAGAACATAGAAATGAGCTGAACTGGGATTTAGTTTCAGAAGAGAGAAAAGAGACTTTACAGGCTACCATTACTTCTATCCCCATCTTCAGGACAGTACACAGTCACAAGCACTATACCTGCCCATAAGAAAAAGGAGCCCATTGACCAAGAGTTAATGGACTTCACAGCAGGTTTTAGGGGCCGTAGCATGTCAGACCCTCACCTACAGGGTCCAATACACTCAAGAGTCTCTCCAGAAACACAGGTTCCACTCTGTATTCAGGGCATAGGCAGCAACATGGACCCTCACCTTGGACCTTGGATCACTAAATCCCATGCAATATAATTTCACCTTTATGTTTTTTTTTTTGTTTGTTTTTGGCTAGGCAATAAGGTTAAGTGACTTGCCTGGTGTCACACAGCTAGTAAGTGTTATGTGTCTGAGCCCGGATTACTCAGGTCCTCCTAAATCCAGGGCCAGTGCTCTATCCACTGCGCCACCTAGCTACCCCTCTCACCTTTAGTCTAAACTCCATGTGGGTTGCTTTCCTAGTTCCTGAGATTCCTCTGGCCAGCTCCTGAGACCACAGATTTTCCTGAATGGGACTGGGACATCTCACAACACAGCAGAAGCCCCCCTGTAGCATGAAGAATGGGAGGGCCTGCCTTACCAAATCAGGCACCAGACCCTGACCTTTGTCCACAACAAAGGCAACTGTAAAGGCAGCTGTTGTCACAGCCTCCCTCCCTTCTGGGAAGGCCTCTGTGCTTTTGTCTACACCATGCCCAGCTTGTCCCTATTCCCAGGGGATCACTCCCCTGACATTCCTCTCTAGTTAAAGTTGTCCTGCCGCTGACAGTGGCCTTGTTGGCATCCAGTGAATCCTCAACTGGTACCGCAGTCCCCTTTGGCAGGCTGTAGCCATCTGTCAGGAATCTGTTGGCAGAACTAGCCATGGTCCTGAAGTGCCAGCAAAGCTTGTCACTAGCCTCCAAGTGCAGGTTGATTCCCTTGTCCTCATGGCATGACAAAACCGTTGGGAGCTGAATGCCCTAATGGCTGAGAGTGGGATGACCTGCACCGTCTTTGGGGAGGTGTGTTGTTTGTATGTCAACCAATCCTCTCAAATAGAGACAGACCTTAGTTCTCTAAGTAAGCAAGGGGAAGATTTATGGAAAAGGGCTCAAAGCAATCTGAAGTATGTTTCCCCCTCACCTTCCTTTGATCTACTCTCCTAGTGGGCTGAAAACCTGGACAGCATTCTCCCCTCTGCCCTCCCTGCTCTGATTTTTTTTCTTTCATTTGCCTCGCCATCTATCTTGGCATTCGACTTGTAACTCACTTATTCTGACATAAAAACAAAATCGCATTTCAAATGAATGTTCCTCCTTGGCCTTCAAGGGTCGTTCCGACCTTTTCACTGAAAGGAGGAGATGTGAAGGAAATTATGATTTTTCATATTAATTGATATATGTAATGATTATGATGGCATGATAATAAAGCTGCCCCCCGTCCCAATATTCTACCTTCCTTACAGGGAATAGGCCCATCGCCCCTACCTAGCCACTGCCCCCCCATCCTGACTCAATATCCTAACTTCTTCATATATGCCTCACTGTTAACTACAACAACAGGAGTGTCCATGAATTCATACATCTCACAGAAACGGCAGGTAAATCTGTGATGGGATCCCAGAAATTCCTCTTACTAGCCACTTTCCCCATACCCATTCCTCATATTTCCCACAGAAAGAACAGGCGTATTCATGCACTCAACCACAACCACATTCATCTGGTCTCACACAGGACCATGATACTCAGCCAATGAGAAATCAGCACCACCAGGATGCCCAAGTAGGATGTGGACCTCAAAACAATAGAAAGGACTTTCACTAAGTAGGCACCTATGCAGTAATAGCAAAAGCTTTCCTTTGGGTGAACTTACAGCAAAAAAGGCTTATTATAATATCATAATCATACACATGTGCCCCCTCAATGGTTTTTTCTGTAGGCATTGTGGATAATGGCATACACAATTCCACTGAGGCTGGGATCCCATCCCTATTACATAACCCCTTAACAAACCCTTTCGCCTTTTTAATGTTCATAATTTCTGTTACTTAATTGCATCTTTACTCTATAAAAATCCATCTTCTTTTCACTAAATTTGCTGGTTAATCTTGGAACTTAGCCTGCTTCATGAGAAGTGTCAATCTCAATAAATGCCTATACTTGGATGAGAGGTGATCTGACTCTGAATTCTTTGAGATGGTTCTGCCACAGCATATCATGAGACAGCAACAATTATACTAGTAATTAGATTTCTCTAGAATTATCTCTTCTAGCTTGAGTTAGAAGCTCGCAATGCAGCTTGAAATGATCAACCAAAATCTTGGCAACACTGCATTCCTGTGTCAGTGTACCTTAAGTGAATTGAATCAAAGAATGTAGAAGCCGTTCCCATCACAGAATTCTGGTCCTGTCACCAAGGAACAACCTCCAAAGAGTAGAGCAATATTGCTGCTTCGGGACTCCAGAATGATTGTATTATCTTCCACTTGTGAGCTTGTCATGGGAAATCACTCAAGCCCTGGGAACTATTGTTGTAATCCACCTTCCCCACTCCCTTCCCATCTGTGATTTATGTACATCATCTCTGTCTTCACTCCAGCAAGGTGGAATTCTGATCAGGAGAATTCCTGACTTCCAAATCTGTCCTCATAATGAAACTAATTAATTAAATGGTTACTTGATTACTAGCCTTTGTCTCTAGCCTGCTGTTTCATCATTCTCAGGTTACAGACTGGCTCAGTAAATTCCTATTAACAGCTAAGAAGAGAGATCAAATTCTTACCTGGTCTCCTCTCTCTGAGCTCAGCAGCATGGGCAGCCTCATGACCTCAATCTTCTGCTCCCCTCCTGGTGGGAATGAAAATCTCACTTGGCAAAGGCTAGATATATCTATTCATAGCTAGATAGATCAAAGGTAGAGATACCTATTCACAGCACCCTATGAGCCACTTATGCATCGACCTATTGGAACACACACAGCCTATGTGGGCAACACATCCAATTATGGGAAGAGGATCTAGAGGTTTAAAGTAGCCTTCCTAGAAAGTTCCTCACCTCCACCACCCCTCCCCCCCATGACATCCCTTAAGTAGACATGAAGGTTGGTCAAATCCATTGCTGATTGTTTGAGGCTCTGGGATGATAAACTGGTGACACCTAAGAGATGATGGGGACAAGGTAGAGATTATTCTCAGAACCATATTCTCAGGAGAAGGAGGGAAATATTGAATAATGCCTCCTGAACATTACTACAGATGCTGTCATGGTGCTGTCTGTCAGGACAGGGTACAAGAAGATCATCTGATATGTCAGGCCTATGCTTTCTAAAGAACCCTTCGAAGGTGGAGCCAAGATGGTGGAGTAAAAGCAGTGACTTGCTTGAGCTCTCCCCCAAAACCCTCCAAATATCCATAAAAATGGCTCTAAACAACTTCTAAAGCAGCAGAACCCACAAAAAGGCAGAGTGAAACATATTTCCAGCCCAAGGCATCCTGGAAGGTTGATTAGAAAGGTCTATCGCACTGGGCTGGGATAGAAATATATTTCAGGACAGATGCAAGGGCGGGCAAAGACCAGGCTTCAGCAAACCTGGTGCAGGCCTTAGAGGACTGAATCACGGGCAGCTGTAGCAGTTTCCAGACTTCTCAACCCACAAATGCCAAAGACAACTCAGAAAGCCAATAGGAAATGTCTGGGACTATGAGGAGAGAGAAGCTCTGTCCCAGTCCAAGACGCAGAGCAACTCCAGACCGGAGGCTGCTTGTAGAGCTTCCAGCCCACAGACTGAGGGGGAATTGAGTGACTGATCAGAGGTGGGTTGCAGGGATCTCTTTTCTGGTGCTGAGGCAAGATCCTCTTCTTTTGCCCATGCTTGGATCTGGGTGAAAGTTCTGGGTGGTGATTTGGGGCAGGGAGGAGTGCTGGCATGGTGGAGCTTGAAGTGGTGGTTGAGAGAAAATCTTCCTAACATTTCCAAGACAGAAAAGAGTACTTGTGGTCACTCATAGACCAGAGCACAGGCCAGGAAAGGAGTAAACACCTCGCCCTTGATCATACCATCTCGGAAGAACTGAAAATTTTACAGGACCGTGGAAGTATCTCTGAAAAAACCTGCACAAAACCCCTGAAGCTTGGGACAGTACATTCTCCACATTGGAAGCAGACCCCTACCCTAACAAAGAGTTTATAACTCAAATAATTGACTATTTGAGCAGCACAGAAAGAGTCAGACCATAGAATCTTACTTTGGTAACAAAGAAGATCAGAACATACAACCAGAAGAAGACAACAAAATCAAAGTTCCTACATCCACAGCCTCCAAGAAAAATATGAATCAGTCCCAGGCCTTGGAAGAGCTCAAAAAATGTTTTGAGAAGCAAGGAAGAGAAGTAGAGGAAAAACTGGGAAGAGAAATGAGAGTGATGCAAGAAAATCATGAAAAAGTAGTCAACAGCTTGCTAAAGGAGAACCAAAAAATACTGAAGAAAATATCACCTTAAAAAATGGCCTAACACAAATGGCAAAAGAGGTCCAAAAAGCCAACAAAGAGAAGAATGCCTTCAAAAGCAGAATTGGCCATATGGAAAAGGAAGTCCAAAAGCTCACTGAAGAAAATACTTCCTTAAAAATTAGAATGTTGCAATTGGAAGCTAGTGACTTGATGAGATAACAAGACATTGTAAAACAAAACTAAAAGAATGAAAAAAATAGAAGACAATGTGAAATATCTCACTGGAAAAACAAGTGGCCTGGAAAAGACATCCAAGAGAGATAATTTAAAAATTATTGGACTATCTGAAAGTCATGATCAAAAAGAACCTAGACATCATCTTTCAAGAAATTATCAAGGAAAACTGTCCTGATATTCTAGATCCAGAGGGTAAAATAGAAATTGAAAGAATCCACCCATCACCTCCTAAAAGAGAACCCCACAAGAAAACTCCTAGGAATATTGTAGCCAAATTCCAGAGTTCCCAGGTCAAGGAGAAAATACTGCAAGTAGCAAGAAAGAAACAATTCAAGTATTGTGGAAAGACAATCAGGATAACCCAGAATTTTGCAGCTTCTACATTGAAGGATTGGAGGGCTTGGAATATGATATTCTGGAGGGCAAAGGAGATAGGATTACAGCCAAGAATCACCTACCCAGAAAAACTGAGTATAATCCCTTGGGGGAAAAATTGACATTCAGTGAAATAGAGGACTTTCAAGTGTTCCTCTTCTTTTTTTTTTTTTTTTTTCGCTTCGGCAATGGGATTAAGTGACTTGCCTAGGGTCACACAGCTAGTAAGTGTAATGTGTCTGAGGCCGGATTTCAACTCAAACCCTCCTGAATCCAGAGTCAGCGTTCTATTCATTGCACCACCTAGCTGCCCCTCAAGCATTCTTGATGAAAAGACCAGAGCTGAATAGAAAATTCAACTTTCAAATACAAGACTAAAGAGAAGCAAGAAGAGGTAAACAGAAGAGAGAAATCATAACGTGCTTATTAAGGTTGAACTGTTTACATTCCTACATGGAAAGATGATATTTGTAACTCATGAGACCTTTGTCAGTATTAGGGTAGTTGGAGGGAAAAATTATATGTATAGATAGCTTGATACATAGAGGGCCCAGGATGAGTTGAAGATGAATGGGATATATCTAGAGAATAAAATTAAAGGGTGACAGAGGATTATACTGGGAGAAGGAGAAAGAGAGAGGTAGAATGGGGTAAGTTTTCTCACATAAAACAGACTAGAAAAGACTTTTACAGTGGAGGGGAAGAGGTGGAAGGTGAGAGGAAATGAGTGAATCTTATTCTCATCAGATTTGGCTTAAGGAGGGATTAACATACATACTCAATAGGGTATGGAAAGCTATTTTACCCTACAGGAAAATAGGTGGAAAGGCAGATTGGGAAAGGCAGTAATCAGAAGCAAACATTTCTGAGGAGGGACAGGGTCAAAAGAGAGAACATAATAAACGGGGTGTCGGATGGGTGAAGGGAAATATACTTTTCCACAGCATGACTACTATGGAAGTGTTTTGCATGACTAATCAATTATAACCTGCATCGAGTTGTTTGCCTTCTCAATGAGGGTGGGTGTTGAGGGAGAAAGGGAGAAAATTTGTAACCCGAAGTTTTAAAAACAAATGTTAAAAAATTGTTTTCACATGCAACTGGGAAATTAGATATACAGGCAAAATTATATGTATAGATGGGCAATGGGGTATAGAAATCTATCCTGCCCTACAGGAAAATAGAAGAGGACAGGGATAAGAGAAGAGGAGGGAGATAGAAGGGAGGCCAGATTAGGGGAAAGGGTATTCAGAATGCTCTTGTCTTGAGGTTGGGGAGAGTCGAGATAGGGAGAAAATTTGGAATTCAATATCTTGTGGAAGTGAATATTGAAAACTAAAAATGAATAAATGAATAAACAAAAAGAAATAACCCTTAAAAAAAAAAGAAATAACCCTTCACATCTTTCACCTAAATGGACCCTGATGTCATTCATCTGAGCAGCCCTCATAGTAAGAGGGCAGGGGAAAAGCAGAGCAGGGAGTAAGGAAGGGGACCCGCTTCAGTGGGGTACCTGGGATAGCCTTATAAGCCTGGCTTGAGAGAAAGAAGAAGATTCTCTTCCCTCTTCCTTCTTTCCACTCCCTAGCCCTTTCTAGGATGTGAGAGACTGGGATCTGTGGCTGGGAGAGCTGGGCTGTTAGGCCCAGCCCTTCCCTGGCCTCTGTCTCTGTGGTGTCTCTGACTCAGGGGCTCGGGAGGAAGCAGCTGGTCACCGGAGCTAAAGAGCTCACCAGCCTGGGAAGGTTTTTGTTCAGGCCTGCCCAACTGTGGGTTAGGGTACTCATAATAATGCTGGCAGTAGTAATGTCCAACATCTTCAGCCTCCACACTGCTGATCGTGAGAGTATAATCCATCCCAGACCCACTGCCACTGAAGCGGGCAGGGACCTCAGAGTGCAGGTTGGAAGCACCATAGATCAGGAGTTTGAGAGACTGTCCTGGCAGCTGCTGGTACCAGGCTAACCACTTGTTAATACCCTGACTGGCTCTGCAGGTGATGGGGACTCTTTCTCCTGGAGCAACAGACAGGGAAGCTGGAGACTGGGTCAGCAAAATGGCTGCCCAGGACCCTTGGGTGGAGAAAAGAAAACGAGAAGAAATAGATTGAAATCCAGGAACATGCCCTGTAGTGCGAGCTCTTATTGACTTGAGATGTCCTTCCCTCTAACTATAGGAACAAGCCTATCATCACCCTTTCCTGTCCTTCATCATCCTCCCCTACCCCAACCCATCTTCAATTTCCAAGTTTTAGAATCTCCTGGTATCGCTCAAGTGAACACTTGTCAAGTTGTTAACACCCGCAGCTAATCTTACCTTGGGCCCAGAGCACCAGGAGGCAGAGCAACTGGGATGGGGAGATCATTGTTTCTCTTGTAGACCTTCAGCCTTGAGACGTCTGAGGCCAGTGTGAGACAGGTAGGGATGGGGACATATTTATGTCTCAGGCAGTGGTTGTGCAATTTGCAAAACAGTCCCAGGTATGCGGTCCCTCCTCCAAGAGTCAGTGCTGGGTATTACATGTGGGTCACACTAGCTCAGGAGTCTATGTGGGATACTGTGACCTCATTGTCTGTTGATCTCTCCTTCTGCCTCTACCAAGCCTGCCTGGAGGGTCCCATGGTAAGGGTGTAACAAGTGGCTCATTGTTGTTATGAACATGAGAATCCTGTCTTCTCTGGGCAGAATAGATAACTATTGGTTTTAAAAAAAATAATTAACAAAATGGATCGACAGGTGCCTGGCTAGAGGTAGCAGAAAAGACCAACAGAAAAGAGAAATGAACTGAACTAGTATTTAGTTTCAGAAGAGAGAAAAGAGAAACTTTCAAAGCAGTGGGAGGAACAGACTCAGAGTAGATAAGAAATGATATAACCACTTTGGGAACGCAGAAAAAGAATTCAGGACAGACTGAAAAATGGGCTTGGGGAGCTGGACCAATACCATTGGGACTGCCCAGACCTGTCTCAAGGCCCCACTCTGCCTTGCTGAGCACACCTTTGTCTGCATCCCAGGTGTCTCTGATTTCCACACGCGCCTATAGTCTGTACTTTTAACTTCCTCACTCCCTAACTTGATTCAACTCAATTAAAGGTGACCCAAAGGCAATGGAGACTGTGGCAAGCTACCTGAAATGTCTTGCTGATAAGAAGTTTGTAAAATGCATGATGAGCGACATGGATGATGAGAAACAGAGTGAGCAAAGATGAGACTCATTAAAGGTACAGTCCAGTTTCTATAGATTTTGCCTTCAGACATTTAAAGAATCAGAGGAAATTCTTCAGTGTTTGGGTTGATGTTTTTGGCACCGGTAGGGAAACCTTGGAGGGGTTGTATTCTGTCTTGGGACAGGTGAGACTATGAGTCTCTTTACATGTTTAATCCCATTCTAGCTCCTCCTATTCCTAGGCAACTAATTGGGACAGTGGATAGTTGGCTGAGCCTGGAGTCATGAAGTCCTGAATTCAAATCTCACCTCTGACACTTGAAAGCCGTGTGATCCTGGGCAGTTCAATTAGCCTCAGTTTCCTCAACTGTAAGATGGGGATAATAATAACACGGGCCTCACAGAGATGTTGTGAGAATCAAAATGAGAACATATTTGTAAATAAAGTGTTTGCTACATGATAGGCACTAAATAAATCACCTGATTCCTCCTTCCATCAACTTGTCCTTTTTGCCCAAGCTAACCTGCCCACCTTCATGCACATGAATTCTCTGGATTCTCTGGCCATCTCCTTGACCTCACGCCACCAATCTGTTTTATGTATCTGCATTGCATTTCTCTCCCCTGGCTCCTGCTACACTAATGAAATAGCTATTTCTAAAGTCACCACTGACCTCAGTGTTTTTTCTGTCCATATCCTTCTTGACCTTGACCTCTCTGAGGTACATGATAGTGTCGGTACTAGAGCTACAGAGCTTCAACAAGAAGAGGAGAGACTGAGAAATTCATATGACACCAAAACCACGAAGGGACCCAGCAATTCAATCCTGGCTTCAGATGCCCATCTATAAAGGCCTATATCTTGGATAACTATGAGATGAACTAGATATCCTAGGATAGAAGGCAAATTTGACCTTAGATGTATTATTTTGCCTTTAAGAGTGATACTCTAGACTTGAGAGTGACTCTTAAATTGCATATTCAAAATAATCTGGATAGATAATAGTGTGTGTGTGTGTTTGTGTGTGTGTGTGTGTGTGTGTGCAATAGGAATAGCAATGTATATTAAGAAGGCATAAACACAAGAGGAAAATCAGGTATTGGAGGGAGAAGAATGGTGTTAGAGATCTTTTGGGTGAATATGTAAGAAAAGTGAAATAAACACTCTTGTCCTGGGGCTGCAATTCACCAGAGTAGGAGAAGACAGATGAGTGGTTCTAGACACAGATTTTTTAGGCTGGCATGGAGGTTTGACACTAGCATTAAGGTGGTCTTCCATTACTCAAGTAATGCAGCCTCTCACCTTCCCAAAGGTGAGAAATGATGATTTTCATGGATTTCCATTATGAAATTCCCATTCTTTATATAAGAAAGGACCCAAGTAGAGCAACTACAGTTCTAGACATGATTCTCCCCAATAACCAGGCAGCTTGGGGAGAAGTGATCATGTCATCTTAAAACTTGTAATAGAAAAGGGGAGGAAAACCAGGTGTCATCTGGCCTGCTGCCTAGATTTATGAAGAACAGATTTCAAAGGGCTCAGAGGAGGAATAAAGAAGACCTTAGGGGACTATAGTAGCCTCCCCAAACTACTAAACAAAGAAGCCCAAAGAGTCCTGACAGAATCTTCCTGCCTGAATAAGACCAGGAGTAACAGCGCAACTCCACCTTTCTTTCTAGGTAGGAAATTTGAAGATCATCCAGCCACCCATTTTCCTCCATACTTTCCCCATTTTGAATTCGTGCCTGTGTTGAACCTTGTCCTACATGCCAGATCTGAGCTCTATGCTCTTTGTCCCCAGTGGATTGGCTCTGTTCAATCCAGATAAGAAAGGTTTAAAAATCAACCCCACTTCCCCTGTGTTGGGCACCTAACTCCCTCTAGGATCCCAGTGGCTTTCCCTGTGTGTGTCCAGACTTCCTAACAGCCCCTCCATTGTGTGAAAAGTCCCTCTCCATAGAACTTTCTTGCCTCATTCTCTCTGGCCATTCCATCATGCTGCATTTTGTCCAGCTGTACGGAGTCTCCCAGCCAAGCCAATTTTGTCTTTAGGAGGATCAGTCATCGTTTAGAACTGTGACAAACAACTCAGCAGCCACTTCTTAGCCCATGTTTTTCACTTAGAGAATGTAGACAGTCAAGGCTGAATCCAGAACTGTGCACCTCTTTGCTTCTCTGGGACACCTGGGCTTTTTCCCTTTGCAACGTAAGTGGCAGATAAAGGAGATTGCTATCTGTCTGTGAATGAAATTCAGGCCTTCTGAAACTCTTTGAGTCTGTATGAAGACAAAACCCTGGACTAGAATTTTATGAGAGAAAGCAGCACAGCAAGGACTGGAAGACCTCCAAGAATGAAAGTCAGAAGACATTAAGAGAAACTATTCCAACGAGGAGGACGAGTATGTTTATGGGGGAGGGAAGTCATCTAAAGAGAGTGCAAGTATGAGGCAGCCCTTCACCAGTAGGTGGCAGCAAATACCTATGTAGTCTCCTAAGGCCAGCGCTCTTTGCACTATGGGGCCTTCTAGTGGCCACAACTAGAAGAGAAGTAGTCCCTAAATGGGTCACCTATATTCACCCCTAATGTATTGTAGCTGGCCTTTCAGAAATAGGACCTCACAAGCTGCTCACTGTGGCATGGAGTTGTTACTGGCTCCTTAACACTCTCTAGCTAATGGTGAATTCAGGGAACAGTTGGTAGGAAGTGCTTATGTTGGGGGAAAAATAAAAACAATCATGACCTTTGTTACCCTACCCACAAGCATAAAGTGCCTCCCCCTGGATGAATTTAGAGTCATGACAGGACAAGCTCTCTGAATGTGGAATTAATGTTTGAAAGAAGACTTAAAAAGTCATCCAATCCCCTTTGATTTCCTTAATTTTTGTTTCTTCCTTTCATGGCTGGATATGGTTTGTTAAAATCATGGAGTTTTGGCTGGAAAGTGGAGCTTAGGATTTGTTTTTGGGTGTGATTTCATGGTTTTTTGGTGATGAATAGGGCAGAGGGTCAACGATTTACTGCTTACTCTGCCATCTTGGCTCCCAGAAGTCTCCTTGCTCAAGTCTTTTCAAGTTATCCATTGGGGGCAGCTGGGTGATTCAGAGGATAGAGCATCAGCCTTGGAGTCAGGATGACCTGAGATGGCAGACGCTTGACCTTACCAGCTGTGAAACCCTGGCCAAGTCACTTAACTCCACTTGCCTCTCACACAAAAAATAATAAATAAAAATAAATTCATCTTTCTTCACAATGCTATTGTAATTATATTTTGTCATCGTATAGATCATTCTCCTTGTTTTGCTCAACTCGCTTTGAAGCAGTTCATACAAGTCTTCTAAGTTGATTCAAAACCATCCATTTCACCATTTCTTAGGACACAGTAACATTCCATTCCATTCACAGACCACAACTTGTTCAGCCATCCTCTGATAGACGAGCAGCTGCTTATTGTCCAGTTTTTTTGTTATTCCTACAAAGTGGATAAATGTAAAGGCTTGTATTTAGGTGCAGAATAATATCTTCAAAATTTCTGGATGAAGGAGCCATGTTAGACAGATGCTTGAAAAAAGTGTAGCAGAATTAATAGACTGAATTTCAATATGAGTTATCAATTTAATATGGCATCTAAAAAAGCCAATGGAAATTTGGACTGCAAAATAAGGGTCTAACTTCCAGGAATGAGGAACTGGTTGTCTTCCTGTACTCTTCCCTCTTCAGAGCTCATCTGAAGCATTGCATTCAGTTGTGGGCTTCCTGCTCTGCAAAGGGCATTGATAAACTAGAGCTTGTCTAGAGGACAATAACTGGATTGGTGAGGGACCTTGAGTCCATATCTTTGAGGCTCATTTGAAGAAACTGGGGTTACTTAACCTCTGGGTAAGTGAAGACCCAGGGAGAACGTGAAAGTTATGTTCAAATACTTCAAGGGCTATCAATTGAAAGATGATCATTTCACCATGTCGTACTTGTTCTGACAAGCCAAAAACCTTCCCAATAAGATCGGGGGTGAAGCAAGGATGCCAATTAGCACCACTGTTATTCAATCTTGTACTAAAAATACTAGCTATGCCAATAAGATATGAAAAAGAAATCTAAAGAATTATAATAAGTGATGAAAAAACACAACTTCCACTTTTTGCAGATGATATAATCCTAGAGAATAAAAAAAAAACCAAACTAGTTCAAATACCTCAGTAATAGTGTAAGCTGTAAAAGCATTTATCCTGAAAGGACAGAATTGGATGGGGAAAAAATGGAAGTTACAAAGATGCAGATTTAGACTTGATTTTAAGAAAATACTTTCTAGCAATTAGACCTATCTAAAAATGGAATAAGTAACTTCAAGAAGTGGTGAATTTCCCTCTAAGTATATCTTCACCCAGGGCCAGATGACTCTTTTGGGGGATGTTTATAGCAGTGGTTAGGTTTCATTATGGTTCAAAATTGATGACTAATAATTCTGACATTCTGTGATTCTGGTTGTTTTTTGAAATTATCTGACTTTACCTTTCTCCATCTTAAATTTAAATTTAAATTTTAAATCCTTATATTTGGATCAGTGTTCTAGCCAGTCAAGATGTTATTGTTTTTTTTGGATATGGACTGTCATCCGGTGTATTAGTACCCTTCCCAGTTATGTAGAATCTGTAAATCTGATACATTTGCCATCAATACCTTTATCCAAATCTTGGAATAAATGGTAAATAGCAGAAGTCCAAGGACAGATGTCCTATGTCCTCTACTTGGAACGTCCTTTGAAAGTTGTTACATCAATAACTTTGCATTGAGTCTAGCAATTAACCAGGTATTTTTTAATCCAGACTTTCTCTGGTCTTTTACCCCTCCTTTCTCCATCTTGTCACAAAAGAGAGCATGAGAAGCTTTTTCAAAGGCTTTCCTAAAAGTGAGGTAACCCCTAAAGGAGCATTATCTTGATGGAACCACCCTGTGAAGCTCCATCTCAAAGGAAATGAGATTTGTCTGATTTTCCATGCGATCTTATTACTGTGTACTGGGGAAGTTAGTTGACCTCTGGTGGCATCTGTCCATCCTATCCTCTCTGACAGAGCTCCCACAGGGATTGAGTTTGACCCTTGATGTTGTTTATTTAGCAGGAGAAAGTGAAGGAGAGAGTAGAGGAAGTGAATGGTGGTGTTCTAGTAGCTGGGGCCAGGAAAATGGTAGACTCCTGTGTGGCTCTAAACTTCATCCTGTTGGGGAAGAGAGGGGAAAGTGAGCTCAGTGGTGCTCTGCAGCTGGAAGTAGCTCTTAATCAACCAGCATAGGCTTGAGATTTTGCCCCCATCATAAATGCAAACAGTTCAAACTATGTTATATGTTTGAGAGAAAAAAGAATGAAACAGAAAAGGTAAGAACTCCACAGAGTTCCTTAAATAACTGCAACTGAATAAGAAACAACTTTTAATTAGTGAGTCACTGGGCAGAGGTGACGGGAGGGTTCTGGTGGTTCTGTGCTGGGGAGTGACAGTGAAATGATGATAACCACTAGTAACACAGGTAATAAGACAGGATGCACTGGAATTTGTAGGCTCCAGCCTCTACCAGGGTCATTCTTGATCTGGACAGCCAGACAGACCAGAAGACAGTGTTGGATGAGTTAAACAAGCTTACTTTATTCTAGTTTAGTCTTCTCAAAAAGGGTTGCTGATAATGGGAGCACCAACTCCTACAGCACTTCCTAATCACCCCTCTCTCAGGGGCTGGCAAGAAGGGGGGGCAATAACCCCTATATCTCAAGAGGGGCCAATCAAGAAAGGCAGAGCATTCCAGCTTGTGCACTCCCTTAAATCCTCCCAAGCGTCAATGGGGGCCAATTAAGGCAGACACAGTATCACACTGTCATATTCCGAAAATCCCCACTCACTGACCAGTGTTCTCTTGATTTATAGAGAAGCACATACAGAAGGCAATTTACCAACATTAAGCTTACAGGTTAAATTTAGCAATAATGTCATGACATAACACAGCGTAAGTGTAGTAATCATTACATTATGTTACCCCTGTACCTCACCATGCAGTCGCAGTGGAAACTGTTTATAAACATGATCATGGGAATTGTTATCTATTTTGGCCATGGATCCTGTGACCTATTATCTAAAAAAGAATAACGCAATCCTCCTTACTTACACCTCTCATCAAAAGCCCTCATCTGAAGTGTTACCAGTTTCAAACTTGCTTGGCCCTAACTTATCCTGTGACCTCTTTGGGGATCCCAGAGGGTGACAAGAGCATCAGAGAGAAGGACTCTTGGCATCTGCTTACCCTGGTCCCCTGGTTCTTGCCAAAAGATACTGTTCATGCTATTTTTTTTTAGACTGTACTGGGCTGCCTCTAGACCAAAGAAAAGGCCCTAGGGAGAAGGTGTAGTAATGGCAATTGCAAAAAGAAGGGCTATGTTCTTACTTTTAGAGTAGATGTGATAGTTCCTAGTTCACAAGATTGCTGTGAAAAATCAAAAGGTTGTCTCAGAATAGTGTTGCGTGGCTGTGAACTTGTGAAGTGGAGTTATTCATTCCGCACTGGGGGTTAGGGGTGGGGGCTCCCCAGAAATCTGAAAAATCCGAGGAAAAATGTTAGGCCCTCCCTTCATAGCAGAGAAGAAGTCTGAATTGCGATGGTATTAAAAGATAAAATATATTGGTATTATACAATATTATATACTTATTCTATGTGTTTCTGAGTTTCTAAACTTTTTCTGGGTCATCTGCTGGCCTTTGCATGTTGTCTGTGGCTTCTGCAAAATTCCCCAAAGACTTCTGGTTCCAGGATGGCAGAGTGAGGAAGGAACTCTCGGAAGCCTCCCAAATTCCCCTCCAAACAATTAGAAAACTGCCTCAGAAATTATCTAGGAGCAGTGAAGCAGTTTACCCGCCTGGCAGGAAAGGTCTGTCTTGTGCTGTGGGAGGGGAGTGAGGTCCAAGAGCAGCAACTGCAGGCAGCCTCACAGCTGGGGGATAAACAAGTCAGTTTATAATTAAGTATTCTTCCCCCCTACCCAAATCAAGCTGACTAAAAGTTACACGAGCTAGGAGATTTCACTTGTTTGAATATGAAGAAACAGGGTCAGATCACTCTGAACACTGATTGCATTCTACATGGCACATGCAGCTTTTCACTCCTACAGGGGTAAAGGGAGAATGGATCAAGGAGTAGTGAAGAATGTCAAGGAGATTATACCATCCAGGGGTTTCTATGTTTAAATTCTCAAACTGCAGCTTCATGAGAGCGTACTTCTCATATCAGTTCTAATTGTTAAAGTTGCTCCAAGATGGCCTCAGTCTCATTGTTCCCCTTCAGGTGCTAAATGATATGGTTTGTAACTCAGCTAAAGATTGTAAGTTAAAGACCTCAGCTGAAGAATAAAGTATCAAGATTTTGACGCCAAATGGTTCAGGCATGTTAGTCTGACATTATGGGGTTTTGAGATTAAGTAAATGGGGATGAGCATAAAGAGGTTTGAAAGGACTGAAAGTTCCCTATCAGTTACGAAAGAGAGGCATGTGTATTTCAGAATATGGAAGGAAGGAAACAAGCATTTATTGAGTGCTTACTGCATAAATGTTCTACAAAATGACCTCATTTGATCCTCACAACAACCCTGGGAAATAAGTCCTATTTTTATCCCCATTTTACAGAGAAGGAAACTGAGGCAGACAACAATTAAGTGACTTGGCCAGAGTCACAAAGCAAGTAGATATGTGAGGTTGGATTTGAACTCAGATCTTCCAGACACCAATGGAAGCATTCTATTCTCTGTGCTATGTAGTAGCCTCTCTGGCAATATTTGATTTTTCACAGTTGCTCAGATGAAGCTCTCATCTTTAAGCCTGGTGTTTAATTGGAAATCAATGGTAGTGAAGATTCCTGCTTTAGATTTTTAAAAAGGAGTAAAAATTCAGTTATAAAACTGGGGCAAATTTAAGTTTCAATAAAAGAACAGGATTAGACACCCAGGCATTTTTTTGATATCTTATTTGGTATTTTATTTTTTCCCAGTTACATGTAAAAACATGTAACATGTAACAATATTCATGCCATCCCCTCTGCTATCTTTGATCTGCTCCACATGAAACTTGTAAGTGTTGATGAAATACTTGGTATCTGCTCTTTTAGAACCTAAGCTTCTGGGGGGCAGGGAGTGTTTTTCTTTATAATCCAGTGTTTAGCAAAGTTCTTGCCACATAGTATGTACTAAATTGATGATTGCTGATTTGTTGATCAACTGACTTTGCTAGGTGTCTAGTTGTGGAATCTCTTGTCAAAAGGTAAAAAGACCTTAATTAGTCCACAAGCATTTATAAAGTACCTACTATGTACCAGACTTTTCTCATATAATTCCAAATTGGCTCGTATCATGGAACACTGGACAGCCTAGAAGCTCTCAGTGAATGCCCAAGAGAGGCGGAGAGGCCATACGTGTGTAGCCCCCACAGCACGTTCTGGGGAAGGAGAAGTATCTGGGGTACTGAAACCTCCCTGACCACCAGGCCTGAGCCTTGGGAGGTTTTTGTTCGAGAATATATCACTGTGGGAGGAACTTTAAAACTTTGCTGACAGTAATAGACTGCAGTGTCCTCAGCCTCCACACTACTGATGGTGAGAGTGAAATCTGTCCCAGACCCACTGCCACTGAACCGGGCAGGGACTCCAGACACCAGCCTGGTGGCCCAGTAGATGAGGAGCCTGGGGGCTTGGCCAGGCATCTGCTGGTACCAGTATAAGAGGTCATCACCATCACTATATGTGATCCTCTCACTGGCCTTGCAGTTCATGGTGACTCTGTCTCCTGGAGACGCAGACAGGGAGGCTGGAGACTGTGTCAGCACAACATCACCACAGGAATCTGAAAGAAAAAATAGATTAACATAGAAATATGTGGACATCCCTGTCAAATATTAGGTAATAATAGAGGTATTTAAACCCAGATGCCCCAAATCAACTTAATTGGCTCTAAAAGTGAGACACTACTCTGTGTGTTTCAGAGAGACATTATAGTTTCTGCAAACCAGGTCCCAGCTGTGCCTGTAAGAACCTATCAGCCAGTGCTGGGACTGACTCCTCATCTCATCTAGAGGAAGGGTCACAGCAACCTTAACCCTTCACCCTGGCTTTCCTGGAAACCTATCTGCCCTTTTGGTGTGTCTTACCCTGAGCCCAGAGCACCAGCAGCCAGAGAAGATGGGGCAGTGACATCATTCTGTCACCTGAACACCTGCAGGAGAGCCCTCTGAGCTCAGAGTGAAACAGATGGAGGCAGAAAGACATTTATATCCAGAGCAGTCACTGTGAAAGGTCCCTGGTGTATTCCTATGCAAAAGAAGGCCTGGGTCACAGGTCTCAGCCGAGGGATGGCAGATGCCAGGCTAAAACAAGTTGGCGCAGAGGAACCAAGCATTGTGAGACTTCCTATTATATCTATTTGATATTGTGCCCTTGTGTGTCTATGCCTTGGTGTAGATGTGTCTGTGCCTTGTGTCTGATGTAGGAATGATTGCCACAGGTCATGATGGATCAAGAGGAATGTCTGCTCTGTGTGCCTTAGGGAAGACTAGATTTCTGAAGCCATCACAGAGAGCTCTAAGCTCCGAGGCCTGGGGGGCTGTGAAAGGAGAGAGGAGGTCACGGTTTATAGGTTTCTGGGTTTTGTTTTTAATTCTGCCTCACTACTTCTTCCCTGAATGGAGAAGGAAAGGTAGGAGGATGCTGTGGAGGTTTCTAACTGAGTATGGGCAGGTCTCAGAGAAGGGCCTGGGACATCCATGCTGAGGACCTCTTGCTACAGAGACTATTTTTTTTCTGCCTGAAACAAAGGTTATTGTCTATCCTTGTCTCCATCTCCCATTCTCAGACATGAGGTCAGCACTGATGACCTATTTTTTGAGTGAGTATGTGTAGCAGGAATGAGAACTTCCAGTTGAGGAGATGAGAGATACTTGGATGGAATAATATAGTCCAATCCAAGGGGATAATTTCTGCTGGTCCTAGGTGAGGGCTGTTGCCTTTCTGAAAGAACTGGAGAAAGCCTGTTGGCTTTAATTAGAAAGAGGATGGAAACCCCCGCTTTTCTCTTGAGCACAGATCGGTTTGCAGCTAAGTGGAGGCAACAGAATGTGCAGGAGAGCTACTTGCGACTTCTGGAGAGGTTATTGTTCCAATTGAGTTGATGCATTTGGCCAAGAAAGGTCCAGCAGAGACTGAGAACAATGGGCAGAAATACAGGGATAAGTAGAATCACCAGAAAGGTCAGTGTTCCTGGAGAGTTGGAGGTATGAATTACCCCGTCTGTATGTACCACGGCCACATGTGCTTCCCCTGTGGATGCCCTTCCACAGTTCCCCAGCTACCTACTTGCCTTTCAGAAATGCCTCTCCATGGTGCTTGGAATACAAACATTGTGTGTGTGTATGTGTATGCGCACACATGTGTATGCATGAGTGTGTGTGGTTGTGTGTGCACGTGCGCATGTGTACAACCTTTCATGTGTGCTTCGTATGTTTGGACCCTTATTCCACTCATGCTAAGTATATTCATGTGAGAGTGGGCCCCAGATTTATGGGGAACATGCTTTCTTCCACAAGCTGAAGTTATTTCATTGTGTCTATCAAGCAATCTTCTTTAGTTTTGACATATTCATAAGAAATGACTCAAATGCTTTTGTAGAGTCAAATACAAAGAATATTAACAATGAGAGCTTATATTTTGTGCTCCTTTCAGTCAACTGTGTGACTGTAAAGATGTGATACCATTTGAGAAAGACTTTTCAGCGCTCATACCGTCATTAAATATGGCCTCAATGTAGACGTAAACCATTTTCATGAAGATTTAATAGAAAGAGAACAGAAGGCATTGCTGTCCCTGGTTAGAGATACCATCTCATGTTTCTCAGTAGTGAGAGTGTCTGTGTTTTTTTTCTAATCGTTTGGAATCTTCCTCTCTTTTCGACATCTTGAAACTTGATACTCACACGTCCCCAAAATTGTGTTGCCTTCAGTGGAGACCTCTGTCTACCCTTGGGCTACTCCAGCTGCCCTCTTCATATTTGTTTTCTTAGTCATTCTTCTTCAATGAGCCTCCAGTGGGAACATTAAGAACAAGCCGAAGTGGCAGCTCCACTGTCAGGGACAAAGAAAATAGTTTCTGGCAAACAACTTGGCAGATTTTTTCCTTTTTTTCCCATTTCTAGTTCTTCAATCAGTTTCATCCCTTGAGGTGACCTGGATTAGTTGGATCTTACACAAGTAAAACTATTTTCTCCTCAAATACTTGTCAGTGTTTTAGGTGGTAATATGGCTTATAATCTTCCCATATAAGACACAAATTTTCTGGTGCCCTTCTGTAAACCAGAGTTAGCCTTGGTGCACCATTGCTGGTTCTTTGGCATGGAAATCAAGTACTGGGGAGGTGAGGTTGTTTTTGCGAGGCTCTTTTGTCCTACTCGTATTGGTGATTGCCTTACATTGCTTAAACTTCCATAAGTTATGATGGTAGTTTGTGACTTTTAGCTGTTTCTCATTTTTTCTCATCAACAGATTCCTTAAATATATAAAGTTTGAGCTATTTTCAATGTATTTCACATAATCTAATTTAATTTTTCTTAAAATTATGTATTAATTTTCTTTACTTTTTGTCATAGAAGCAGCCAGGTCATACAGTGAATAAAGTGTGGGCCCACAGTCAGAAAGAGCTGAATTCAAGTCTGCCCTTAGATACTCACTTTTTTGATCCTGGGGGAATCACTCCACATCTGTCTGCCTCAGTTTCCTCCACTATAAAATGGGGATAATAATGCCTTCCATAGTTGTTATGAAGATCAAATGAGATAATATTTGGAAAGTCCTCAGCACAGGGCCTGACACACAGTAGGTCCTCAATAAATGCTTGTTTACTTCCTCCCACCATCTTTTCTCTCCCTCCATCTTTTCTTCCTTCCTTCTTTCTTTCCTTCCTTCCTTCTTTCCTTCTCTCTGTTCTTTCTGCTCTTTCTTTCTCTTAAACAATTCAATATTCTGTTAAATGTCAGCTCAGGCAGTTGATTCAGAAATTACTCAGAGAGGCAGCTTGGTGGCAACTGTCAGTTCTTTGGCCTTTTGAAATCCATTACAACCTGGTCAAGTCTGAATTTTGCAATAAAATATTCATGACCTGAACCACAGTCAGCTTTCATTTGTTGTTTATTTATTTCTTTGTTTTTAACTCAATTCATAGAGCTTCTCCATCCTTGGCTACATGGTATATAATAAGTCTGATTTTTATGTTGTCTGATTTTTACATTGACCATCTGGTAATTGTCCATATGTAGAGTCCCCTTTTGAGTTGGTGAAAAAAGTGTTTGTTATCACTGATAAGTTTTCAGGACACAATTCTATGAGTCTCTGCCCTGGTCCATTTTTTACTTCAAGTCCAAACTTTCCTGTTATTCCCAATTATCTTTTGATTGACTACTTTAGCATTCCAATCTCTTGTGACGAATATGACATCTTTTTATATTATTTCTAGAAGATGTTGTAAGTCTCCATAGAACTGATCAACTTTGGCCTCTTTAGCATCAGTGGTTGGAGCGTACATGAATGGCTTGCCTTGGATTTGACAGATATCATTCTGTCATTTTCAAGATTCTATCCCAATACTGCTTTTCTTCTTTTTTCTTGACTGTGAAGGCTACTCCATTTCCACTAAGGGATTCTTGCCCACAGTAGCATATGTAGGGATCACCTGAATCCACACATTCCCATCCACCTCAGTTCACTGACACCCAAGATGGTGAGGTTTAATTTTTCTATCTCCTATTTGACCCCAGCCAGCTTACCGTGGGTCACAAATCTTGCATTGCAGGTTCCTTTGTAATATTAATCTTTATAGCACCAGATGTTCCGTTTCTCACCAGACATATCTATAGCTAAGTTTCCTTTTGGCTTTGGCCCAGTTGTTTCATTCTTTTTTGAGTTATTTGTGGCTGTCCTCCACCCTTCCCCAGTAGAGTGTGGGACACATTCTACCCAGAAGGGCTCATCTTCCAGTGTCATAACTTTAAACATTTTAATCCTGTCTATAGGGTTTTCCTTGCAAAGATACTAAGGACTGGTTTGTCATTTCCTTCTCCATTGGATCACCTTTTGTGAAAACTCTCCACTATGACCTGTCTATTTTGGATAACCCTGCACAGCAGAGCTCATAGTTTCATTGCACAATGTAAGTCTCTCCACCAGCACAAGGCAGTGATACAGGAAGGGCTTGAAATAATGCAGGTGCCAATTGCAAAAGCGGCCAATGGCCTTCAGAGATGACCTTTAGCTCATGTTCAGCTCCTTGGCCTTGAACTACTCTTTCTGGCCTTTCCCAATATGGCCTATCCCACTGCCATTTCTTTTCTTATGAGCAGGTTGTATGATTGGTATTCTCCAAGACAACTCCTGATGCTCCCTGTGTAAGGCAGTCTTCTCTAGAGTTCCAAGTCTCATTTTGGGTTTTTAATGGACAGCCTAATTGTATCACAGAGACACCTAAAGCCCAGGCAGAGAAGATAAAAAAGAGGGAATGGATAGCTGAGAAAAGAGAAGGGTGAGGGATAAACCTGAGCCATTTAGAAAGGAAATGGGCTCAAATATTCTTGTCTCAAGATCCCCACCTCAAGTTCTATCTCTGTCATTCACCCCACTTATTCGTTTCCCAGGACTTGAATAGGATGATCAGGATGTCTTATTGGGGTGATGGTTCCTCTTTAGAATTCATTGGAATCTCCCAAGATTGGAGTAATAGCTTAGTGATTGAAGACTGAGAGGACCGTGGAAAAATAACTAAGTGGTGGGTTTTGGGTACCTGCTTTGAAATGAGTATCTGAGTGGCCTATGTTCTATTGTGGAAATTTATCTTGAGAATAGATAGGCATTAATCATTTGCACTGTCAATAGATTAACAATTGTGTGTCTAACATTATTCCCATGGCCTCAAGTCCAGTTTCATAAGAATCTCCTCATTGGTTAATATTCTGATATGCTGAATTTGTTTGTTACATGTTTTGACATAACATATATGCTTTATATGTGTGCATATATATTAACATAAAATACCTATTACATATATGCATATATTTATGTGTTAACACACTCAATGCTCCGTATTTGTATCAGGGGTGGATTTGGGAGCAGAGCAATCCTAGTCTTCAGGTTCCCAGCTTCGAGCAGGCTGACAGGTAGTTCCTGATTTTCTCCAGGGAACATTCTCTGAAGGGAGAGAAGGACTGTGGGAAGGAGCCAACATGTAGAGGAGTCAACAAGTCAAACATGCAATCCTACAATAGAGACACTTCACTCTAAGCAGGAAAGTTCAGTCACTCTTTGTATTGTCTGGTAGACAGAGAGACAGACAAATACATAGATAGACAGACAGAGAGAGAGACAGACAGATAGATAGATAGAGATGTAGATACAGCTTGAGACACTCCTACCTCAGTAAGGGACAGCAATTCTTTTCTCTTTTTATTTCTTCTTTGGGGATATCTGAAATGCTCTTTTAGATCAATGGATATATTTTACTCTGAGCAAGAAAGTTAATTCCCTCAGTATATTGTCTGGCATATTCTCATCTGTATAATTCCTCTGTTTTCTGTTTACTATCAGCTTGGATAAAAGGGTTCTTTTGATATGTGATATCTGCGATCTTTGTGTAACTGGCATTTTGTGGGAAGGGAAACAAGTCTGAGATATCCATATAACTTGGGGCAATCCTTTCCCAGTAAGAACTAGCAATGAGGAGTTCAGCTTGGACTTTAAAGTATTTGTTTTCTTAGACTAACATTCTTAAGATAGAAAAGAAGGTTGTAATTCTAAGCGGGCACCCAATCTATGAGGAGAGACGAATGACCAGCTTCTGGACACCAATCCCTTGTTCCCCTTATTTGCAGTAATTGAAATCTTCCTTGGAAAAGTTTGAGTAGTGGAAACTCTAGAGAGATCTCTTCAGGGCCTGCTGACATGAATAGATAAAAAAAA
>NW_020954089.1:0-3928 GCF_900497805.2 Vombatus ursinus
TGCCAGAGTGCAAGTGGCATCATTTGGAAACAGCGAGGAAGTGAGGTAGAAGCCTGGTTCTGGGCAAGATAAAGTGAAAACTTATCTACCCTAGTCCAGCATTCCAGAAGCAGAGTCTGAGTTTCTATGTGGAGTGGAATAAGATGACTGAAGACAGTCTAGACATTGGAATGAGAAGCAATGAGTATGCATACTCCTAGCCCAGTATGTCAGAGGGCGTGAGAAAAAGAACATCTTATACTGAAGGAGGTGGCCAGGGAAGCAGCATCTTCCAAAAAGAGCCAGTTCTTGGTGGATGCCAAATTGAAGGTTGTGAGTTTAAGAGCTCTGGGATTATGGGGAGTTGGTTAATACATGAGAAAAGGGTAGAGAGAAAACAATGAAACAGGAAGACAGATAAGGGATTCCTATCCGTATTCATAGTTCAGGGAGAAGGAGTAAGGGGGAAGAATTTTCACCTCTGCAATCACTCTGAGTCACAGGGATAAGGGAAGCAGGAGGGGAGAGCTTTCCAGTGAGAGGATGAGAATAGAATCAATTAATCAGGGCCCCTTCTCTCTAATATTGTGCAATGGCTGAGCATTTAATGCTATAATGGATAGATTGTTAACCTTGGAATCAAAAAGGCCTGCATGGTGATCTACCCCTGACACTTACTAGCTATGTAACCATGGACAAATCATTTATTTGACCTCTCTCGGAGCTTCAGGTAACTCTAAAGGCCTCTAAGTTATAGATGGATTATGACCTGGCCAATGAACATAATGTCCAATTGAAATCAACAAATGGAGATGAGAAGAGTAAGCATTCTAGACATTAAAGCTTGGCTTACACAAAAGTACAGAGGCAGGAGAATGCAAGACAAGACTGAAAAACAGGTTGAGCTCAGATGGATTCTAGAATGCATAAGGGACAGGAGCATGAAATGGGGCTGGAAGATCAGGATGGAGTTAGACTATGAACGGCTTCATGTACCAGGCTGTGGTTTCTATGTTATCCTATGGGTGGCAGAGAATCACTTAAAAGGTTTGAGGAAGAGGACTAAAACAGCTACATCTTTACATTAAGAATATTTGGTTGGTATCTGTGTAAAGAATAGGTTGAAGAGGGGAGAACTGAAATAAAGGAGACCATGTAGAAGGCCATTACAATAGTCTAGGCAAGAAATGGTAAGAGTTGAAGGAGAACAATGGCCTTAGGAGTTGAGGGGAAAGGGGCAGCACAAATACAAAGAATAATCATGTCTGTAGACTCAATGGGCCTTGAAAATGGATTGGACGTGGAGGAATAAAAGAAAAGAAGAAGAAAGAGGCAAAGAGAACTGATCTTTCAACCCTGACTGCCTAGACAGATGTTGGTGCCATCAACTAAAATAGGGAAGTTGGAAGGAGGAGCAGATGGGGAGTGGGGAAGGTCAAATGATGAGCTGGACACTATCCCTCCGACTGGATGGCATCAGAGTTCAGAGTTCCAAAACCAGCTAGAAATGAATCAAATCCGTCATTATCTGTCTTGCTTGGTCATAGGCCAGGAAGACAAGGATAAGTTTTGGCCACCATTAGAGTGTGCTTTCCCACTATGGGCACTAAAAGATTTTTGTAGCTGACAAGTGCTCTGGTTTTCTGGCCCACATTAAAAAAAAATGTTTCTGAAACTCCAGCCCCACAGTTTCCCCAATAATCAAGCAAAAAAAAAAAAAAAAGTTAATATTGATGAGTGATTCCTTTTATGAAATAGGAGAGCCCCCTGCTGGTTAACTTAAAGAAATGTGCCCCAGAGATTAGAAGTTTTGGTTCAGTGGAGGAAATGCCTGCTTGGGGCCAAGGACAGGAATCAAATTTTTTTTTTTTTATATTCCTATACTTCCCGGACAATAAGTGTTGGTCTCACTTGAAATAAAACTACACTAATGAGCCCATTTTTAAAGGTCATTATGAATATGATTAAGACTATAGAATATAGAATTACAGCAACCTCAGAGATCTATTCCAGTCTCCAACCAAACCATGAATCCAATCTCTAATATTTCAGAAAAGTGGTCAAAGATCAGGGACTGTGTCAGTTTTGTATTTGTATCCCCAAGGCTTCACTCAGATCTTGGCACATCATAGGCACTTAATAACTGCTTGTTTATTGATTGGTTGGTCGATATCCTCTGAATGAAGGTGTCCAGCGATAGGACAACTTCATATCCATTCCACTTGTGGACAATTTTTGTCGTTAGGACATTTTTCCTTACATCAAACCGAAATCTGCTTCCCTGTAACATCCACTCATTGGTTCTAGTTTTGCCATATGGGGCCAAGCAGAATAAATTCTTATTTTGGTCCTGTTACAGATGCCCTCAGGCTGATCATTGCCACATTCCCTGAATAGAAAAGATCCAAAGAAGGTATGAATCCCATGGCTATCACACATTCAACAACAACAACCCTCTTGCCACAGTTCAAGGTATTTGAAACAACACTACTCTTCTGTACAAAGCGGGAACAATCCTAATCTGCAGCCTCAAACTGAAAGGTACCTGTAAACCTAAAAGAAGTTACCTTTCAAATAAATAGCTCCCTGTTTCTGTTATTAAGATGCTCTACTGTCTGAGCCTCAAAGTTACTCTACTTGGAATAAACAGGAAGAGAAATAGACCTTGGGAATTTCTGCTCTCTGCTAGAAGCAGCAGCCTAGGGGAGGCTCCTCAAGGAAGGGATGCACTGCCTTTTCATCTCACCCTAGCCAGAATCTTCATCTGGTGCCCACTTCCTAATATTCTAGATGAATTCATGAACTGATTGCATCTCAATGCATATTGATTCAACAAAATCTCCACAATGATCACTAACTCTGGAGCAACCTTTCAGGACCTTGCCTACTTATACCCCACAAACTTTGGGGGGACTCCTATGTCCAACTCAAAGCTTTATGAATATAGAGGGAAAAGTGTAAGTAATAGTCTTGCTTGACCCTTTGAAATGAACAAAACCGCTAGGAGAAAGACTATGCCTCTACCGTGGGCAGAATGGTCACTAGTAGACTAGATGTTCCACTCAGAGAAAACCCTAGAATCTGTGATGATGAGACTAGCTCTCTTCTTCCTTTTCCTCCTAGAAGATGGGCTAAAATTCAAGCTCTCCAATCCCTAAATCATCAGAAAACTGGCATAGCAATCTCAGGGTTCTCTAGTCACTTTTTGGATCATGGGTTGGTCCAATGGAAGGGAATTCCCATACAATGAGGATTTCTCATGGTAATTAGTAATGGGCATCTCCTTTCCCAGACCCAATCACTTATTAAAATCTGTACATTATAGGCCTGAGTCATTGGGAAACCTTCATGATAAGCCTCACCAGCTTTTCTTATTCCTAGAGACACTAGGAACATGGTGGCTGACCTTACATAGCCCATGAGCTTTTCAATATGAATTATTACACAGAGCACTTGAGGGCAATCTGAAACCCTGGTCTCACCTAGGAAATTTAAGAGCAGACTGAGCCAGGTCACCATGTTGGTTGGGGATCTAAGTAATTCAATATATTACTCAAATAGATGATGATCCCAAAGTCTAGCAGTATTTGAAAAATGAAGTTAAAGAATTATAAAACTATAGGAGCTTTGCACTTTACAGAGCTTTAGGGGTATGAAATATATTCATATTGACCAAAACATACCTGCAAGGTCATCACCCACTCATTACTTTTTCAGATATAGATGTGCTAATTGCTCCCCTACTATTTCTAACTTTCCCCGCTTCTAACCAGTTGTCCAGCTTGATAAAGATCACTACCTAGTTTAGTTGATATAGCTGGTTTGGAATTAGTGACAAGGAACACTGTTACTGATCATTTAAAATTCAGTGATAAAGACATAAAGACATAAAGACATAACTCCCTAATTTGAAAAATTAGGGATGGACCAGGCCCTTATAGGTGAAATG
>NW_020954089.1:3938-26840 GCF_900497805.2 Vombatus ursinus
AAGAAGAAGAAGAAGAAGAAGAAGAAGAAGAAGAAGAAGAAGAAGAAATAATCAGGGGAAATCACCTCATGAAAAATTTTTAAAATTTGAAATTTTAATAAGCCAAAAAGAGTCTCAATAAAATAAATAAATGTCATGCATTAAAAGAAAATGAGAACCTACATCTGGAAAGAATATTAGAACAAGAATAATTCAATACACAGAAGTAAGAATGACTCTGCTATATTAATCTTTAGTGTGATTAATAAGTTCTGACATCTACAAAAATAGACATGAAATTAATGAAAGAAAACCCCCCACAAAACTACCAAAACATGGCTCGGTAGCTTAAAAAATGTTTTATAAGTGTAAGGTATATTACAGTATGTATTCCTTTCATATATAGGGCGGACTATATGGCCTGAAGTCCCTTACAACTCTTAAATCTGTGATGCTGTGAAGTCCAAAGGCTGAGCTGACAAAATAAATCACAAAACAAAATTTTAAAAGCAGCTTGAATGGAAAAAATTTTAAATAGCTAAAATGAAATTAACGAAGCCAAAGAATAGATCTGGTGATCCCTAGCATATTTAAGAGAATAGAAAGGGATTCAGACAGTGTTGCCAAGAATCTTTGGCCTCCCAGAAAAGTAAAAAGAAACATGGATTATGCATAAACTATACTGTTTTAGAAAATATCCTTTAAGTGTTGAATATAGAGGGGAAAGTGTAAGTAATAGAATACACAAGACTTCATCAGATAAGAACTTCACATTTTACTCACAAGGAAATATGGTTGTCAAACTCTAAAGCTTCAATGACAAATGAAAAACCTTAAATATAATTGGGAAAAAGTAAATAACATTTTAAAAACCCATTTCAAGTCATGCAACACTTCTAATTCATGAGTAGAAATGAAAGAATCACTAATAAAAGGTGAAGAATTCAACCTTGTGAATTAAAGTTCTAATTAAGTTCCATTAGATTAAGGCTCCTTAAGAGAAAGGACTGTCTTTTGCTTCTTTTTATATGCCCAGAACTTATCACAGCACCTAACATATAGTAGGTACTCGATAAATGTTTATTGAATGATTGAGTTCTTTCCCACTTGCTCTAAGAAAAAGAACTCAGGTTAGATTAATCATCAATTGAAAATTCATTAAAAGGATTCTGAATGTATGTTGGCATCTACATTTAATCCTTAAACCTCACTCCAAGGTTTTCATTATTTGAAATTAAAAATTAATTTATCTGTGATGCTTTTTTAAAAAACAAGCTTGTTTTATGGAAAGAGCAGAAATAATGCACTATATTTTTTTCTTTATGTTACTTGTGACTATGGTAAGCTGTCATTTATGACAAAAAGTCATAAATAGGCACAAATATCCAACTGCTGGCAGTTCTCTAGAATATAGGTAGAGTGTCTAGCAGGAGAATGTCAGATGCTAGAATGATCCAACTCTACTATTTTTACTTGTCTGAGCCTCAGTTTCTTTTGCTGTAAGATAAGTTTATGGACTAGATGACCTCTAAGGTTTCTTCCCACTCGAAGTTTATGATCCCATGACTAATAGAATGTACTTGAGTCCCATCAAACAGTCACATGGGGAAGGGAAAAATACTACAAAGCATTTTTTCCTTCTTATGACCTAGTGATCCCTAGATCCCTAGATCCCTATTCTAGAGAATAGAAAGGGACTCAGACAGTGTTGCCAAAGGTACTGCTGACTGCTGAACTTGTGGTACTGGAATACCAATCCCCAAACCCATTAATGAAACCTTGGGGAGCCTGAGATCACACTTAATCATAATTATAACTAAAGTTACCTGAGTCACAGTCCACTGGCTGGAGCTAGTAGCAATGGGTCAGATTGATAGGGAAATAGACTTTGACTCGATGTGGGAAAAACCTTCCTAACAAGTAGAGTTGACCAAAAGTAGTCTGAGCTACCTCAATAGGCAGATGGCTCCCCATCATTGGAGATCTCCAAGCAGGAGCTTGATGACCATGTGTACCAGGAATTTTTGGTCAGAGGACCAATTGGTCTCTAAGAATCCCTTCCAACTCTGTGCTTTTATGATGCTTTTATTAGAAAAATACTCAAATCTTGAGTTACTTACCTCTGGTCACCATGCCTGCTGAGAAGATCTCTACACATAGCTTTACCATATTGCTTCATGTATTTTAATGATGCCCAAAATGTATAAATATATAAACAAACAGTCCTCTTCAAACAGAGCAATTGGCTTCATATCTCTCACCTCTGCAAAGGCTATGGTAGCATGCTGAAATAACTCATCCCTTAAATGACTAATCTGCAATAAGCCATGCTAAATTATATTTAAATGCTTAAAGGTACTGCCACTGAGAACCCTTACCACATCTTGTGGCAGCAGGATAAACGAATTTGATTAATATCATTTTATGCCAAGATGTCAAATTAAAATTGCTAGAACCTAAACAAGCTTCAGAATCAGAATTTCTTCTGTTCATTTTCCAATAGATCATGAGGGGGAAAAATTGTTAAGAATAAGTAGGAAAACGCTGTGTGAAGAAAAAGACTCAGACAAATAAGTTTTTCTAACCAATCCTGAATCCTTGGCTGAGCTCCTAAGAAATAAAATGTTAGCTGATAATTTTGGAGAAAAGAAAATAGCATTTTAAAATGAAATTAAATTGACCCATCCACATTTATTGTTCCCTAGCTATTTCTATACATATGAAATATGTGGACAATTATTAACATTATCTAGGTAGTTTGGGGCAACACAATGCTTTTCATTGAAATAGTCTAAGAACTAAAGGAAGGCTGAATATTGTTTGAATTACCCAGATAATTGCTATAATTATCTCAGCACAACATTTTATTTTGCAAATGTATATACTCACCTCATATTATGCACCTCATAAGGTTGTCACAAGGAAAGCACTTAGCAAAAGTGTTGTAAGATACTACATAAATGCAAATTACTCCTATAAGTTGGTTATATTTGTGTAAGGCAGATGTCCATAAGGGTAGGGTTTTTGCCAAGTCTGCAAGGACCACAACAATTTCCACTTGGCTTCGTTGCCAACACAGCCCAGGTTTGTTGGTGTGAGGACATGTCAGCCACTGAAGCAGTGAGTGGCATTTTGAAGGATAGAGTTAGAAGCGATGACAGAGATTGCTGTAGAAGTCAAAACTATCTCTTCCTCTCGCCCAGACGGACATAAAAAGTAAATATTTTCTCTTCTGCTCTCATATCCACAAGATATCCACAAGTTGCCACAACAGCAGAAGGGCATTTAAACCAGAATAGGCAAGACACTACTTTTCTGCTATCCTACCAAGCCAGAATAATAATTCACAGAACTATAAGACCATGGTAATACACGCACACACACACACACACACACACACACACACACACACACACCAGTGTCCATGGAAGCAGCAACAATGTGAGTGGAGAAGCCTAGCATCCAGCCAAATACCTTATCCACTGACATAGTTATCTCTATCAGCCCTTGTGTGGAAACAAATTCCAGCCTAAGAACATTTACTGAAGGTTAGAATTGGGAAATGTCTTGAACGTCACACTTTATGATAAAAATGATTAGGGTTTTCTTGATTTTTACTCTGCTTTCATCTAATCTAAGTAAATTTTTTAACCACGACCTAATGTTAAGGTTTGAAGACAGAAGAAACCGCGGGTATGTAAGAAATGAGAGGGTAAGTGAAGTCTGAACCAGTGGTTGAAAAGTATTCCTAGTCAAAAGAGCCTAGGATGAAGCAGTAAGGGGCTAAGCGCCAGAAGATTGTGCCCTATACCCCTGACTGCTGACAGGACTAATCTGTACCATTTGTATAAAAGTAATAAATAGATTTAGAATTCTTATATTCTGTATATTTCTTATCAATCACTCTTTTTCTTTAGAAGTAAAATTTACATAGTATCCCATTACATCAACCTGGATTGGAATGAGGAAGGTTTAATTACTAGTCTATACCTGACAGTCATGAGCAATTGTTTTGTTTTCTTTTTTTTAAATAGAGAATGGTTCTGGGCAGAAACTGACCCAGGGAGTCAAATGTGATTCAGTTTCCATGAACAGGGAGACTTCCCCTGGGGTTAGGATGAGTCTGAAGCATCAGGGCAAACTGTGATCCAAACAGCCAGGGAGGCAAAATGAAAGACAGGAGCTGAGGTTTGTCAATGAAGCATTTTGTATATACTTCCACAAGCTGGCATCTCTGCTTCTGAAAGGGTCTGACCAATTGTCTGAATAATTGGAGGCAAGGACAAAGCCCGTTGCTATGAGCTCTTCATTTTTCTTTTACTTCTTAAAACTTCCTTGCAGATCAAAGTTTCTCATCTCCTAGCAAATTTATGGTAGCAGTATTTCATGGCCAACAACTTATGTTTTATTATAAAGTATACTGATTCCTTTAGTAAGCAAAGTATAGCAAATATTCCCAGACATTTTAAGAGCTGAACAGTGGCTATACAGATGAGGTGAAGTAGAAAATCTAGATAATTAGCTCTCTCATCAAGCCTCCCAGTAAAATTGCTATAGCCTCCATTTTCTGGGTATTCCGGGGCGGGGTGGGGGGGAACTTTATAGAATGAAGTAGCCTGATAATTGTTCCAATTCTTTCATTACATACATGTAGACACAGCTTTAAAGGAGCCATGACATTGCTAAAGTCAGTCATGTATCACAACTTATTTTCACACAACCTCTGTAATGTAGAATCTTTGCGCTTCAGACCATAGCCTAGCTGTGATTCATCCAAAATGGTAACATACTGTGAGTGCCATCAATTAAGATATTAAGGAAGGCTTCTCAGTAACTACTGAACCAAAACTTGTTCATTGTTTGGAATTACCTAATACAGTGAAATCATTTTATAGCTTTTAGAAATCAACATAACAGAAATAATTACTTGGATTTTTAAAAAAATAGATTTTTAAAATATTCCTCGACTGAAGAATTTAATCATGACCAATTGTAAGTTTTTCATGCATAGACATTTAGATATAAAGGTATTTAGTGTCAGAGAGGGGACTAATAAGCTAAACTCTGATTTATGTTCATATTAATCCCCATGTCACATTGCATAGACACCATCTAAGCTACTGTCATTAATTACTTTAGTATTCTAAATTCCTACAAATCACACAGTCCAGTTTATATTCCACCTAAGTCAGCAGGAGGTAATTGATTCTTTTCAGTCCATAAAAAGAAGCTGCTGCTTCCTTTGCTTAGGAAAAAAAATCAGTCTTGTACAATTCTTGTTCATATCCTCTTAAAGTCCTCCACAGAGGCTCCACTCAATAGGTGGGGCAGGGGCTTCCTACAGGTCAGGAGTTCTTCACCTGGGGACCACGGGCCCTCAACATATTAGTCCATAGATAAAATTCAGAGTCTATGAATTTTTTTGTAATTTTGACAACTATTTCAATATAACTTGTTTTTTTAATAGTTCTGTATTTTTCACCTGGTGTATTTTTTTAAATATATTCTCAGAAGGAATGCAGATGGTTTACCAGACTGCTAAAAGGGTCCATGACAGAAAAAAGGTTAAGAATACCTACTCTAGATAAATGAATGAAAAAGCACTTACTATGTTCTAAACACTATGCTAAATGCTAGTGATACAAATGGAAAAGTGACAGTCTCTGCTGTGAAGAAATTCAGACTCTAACTGAAAAAGACAACACACAAAAGAGAGATCCACTGCACGAAGAAAGGCCCAGTGGTCCTTAGGGTTCAAGGGCAAGACAGATGTAAAATCATGGGGGTTCTTAGGGAGCAGGAACAGAGCAGGTGGCAATGCTAATGAGGCTGCATCTCTTGACATTACCTCCTTACCAATGCACCCACAGGCCATCAATTTATCATTCTCCATTCATAAGACTAACTAATTCATCTTCTTTCCCATTCTTATAACTCTGATAATACCTTATGCTGCACTTGTATACTCAATAATTGTTGGTAATATGCTATAGCCCATGTATGCACACTAGAAAAGTCTCCATTGTTTCTTGAGTGATCCACAATTTTGATTCCTGAGAAATTATAGTATTCGATAATTCAAACTGTATAGCATCACTGGAAGAATATTGGTATTAAAAAATATGAAACTGTTTTAAGGAGAAATTTGCAAAGTTTCCCAAAAGTGATCCAACCTGCTTTCCTTCTCATCAACTCTAGACTCAGTTCATTGTCTATCCACAATATCTGTCAAGATATATCAAGATATATGACCTGATAGACCAGCTCAATCCAACCACGTATCATCATCTGGACAAAAGATCTTCTTTATCCACTTGCATTTCCCTAAGTGAATAGTTAGGCTAAATTATCAAATCTTTGAAATACCATTTTAAATGCTCTGCAGTGTTCTAGGGCTCGGTGTAAACAGCCCATTGTCATATACAAGTAAGAGAGTATGGAGAAACTTGCCATCTATATTGAATCTCCATTCCATTTGGCATGCTCAGGATGTTTTCCATGAAGATGCAAACACCTTTGTTAAGCATATGTCTCTCTAGTTTATGCCTTTCTTGTTATTAATAATCAAAGGATCATCAAAGTTATCTCTAATGTTCTGTTCATCAAGGAATTGTGTCTGATCTTAACATAGGCCCAGGAGACATCTTGTTGCAGGAGAGATTGTCAGGTAGCATTTTGTTCCACCGAATCAACCGAGAATAGAGGCATAGACCATAGACACCAAAAACAAGCATAGTAGGATCCTATGTTCATCATATCTTTTGATCAATTGTGTACTTGTGACTATGAAGATTTGATCTGAACATTATTGATGAAAATCTGTCTGTTCTCTACTTATATGGTCATCAAAGATGCCATCGATGCATGTGCAAACTATTCTAATAAGGTATTAGTCCTAGAGAGCTGAGGCTTAAGGGTCAATAAGTTCCCACTGACATCATTTAATGGCAAAATTGGAAGAAATCAGTGCTAGCAGCCCTGGCTGGGGACACAGAGCCAACCTCAAAAAGAACTATAAATATAAGTGAGAATAACAGAATCGAATTATAGAATGTAAATTAGAGAAGCTTTTTAACACACACCAAAAAAAAGTGAAAAGAGCAAATGATAAGTTTTTCTTTTCTACCCTTACTCCAAAAGGACATAGTTTCTCAATGCTTAAAAGTAATTGTCTTCATAGTTAAGGTTAGGGCAAAGATTCTGGTTCAAGGATTAGCCAAAAATTGGTACTCAGAAAGGTCATGCAAGCATGATTTTTATTATTATAAAGCACAGGAAGCAAGCAAAAAACAAAAGTACACACACTCATACACGTAATATGCAGAACAGACGCAAAACAGACAAAGATCTGGCCATGCAGAGCTAGAGAGACATGCACAGTAGCAAGATCTATATGCTCATAATGGGGTCTGAGCAGGGACGTTTTATACCTTAAATATGGGCTTGGTAATTGGTGAGGACAGGTCACTGATGTCATATATGGAAGGGAGCATTCCTAATCAGACCCAAATGTAATGGGGGAGTTCCCAGAGTCAGTTGTTGGTACCAAACTCAGGTGGAGGAAGTTTCTTATTTGGGATCAGAAAATGCCTGAGGGCCCAAATCCTACTGAGGGATCCCAGAAATGGGTGTCAAAGTTCAGCCAATGCAGTCAGCTGGAAGCCTCATCCAGTCAGGAGCCATCCATCCATGTTTGATATAGGGTCAGAATGAGATAGGACAGTGGAAAAGGACAGGCTGTCTGCCATGGCTATATGTTTATGATAATTAGGACCATTTAGCCTAAGTGACTCCATACTGGAATCCTATCACACTGCAACATCAAAAAATGTAGTTCAAAAATCACAATTATCATAGTATAACAGGCTTTTTAGCTAACCTACCTATAGCAATCTCATGAATGAAGGTGTGGGTATGTGTTATAAACTAAAAACAAAACCTCTAAGGTACTCTCAGAGACCAACACCAAACCCCGAGCCTTCAACCTGTTACTGGCTCATTACCTTATTAATTCCCTCAGCAGGTATAGATGTTCTAGTAGATATAAACAGGAATAACCATATAAAATATGTAAAATTCAAAATCTCTGCCATTAATTAGGACCAAATGCTCATCCAAGTAGAACCAAGAAAACTTCTTTTCTCCCATAAGCTTTACCAGCATGAAACCATGATTTCATAGGCTTGGACAAATATTACTGGCTTTATAATTTAACAGTAAGAAATAATGCAAAGACAATTCAACAATGTGTCAGTTTTGAGAAAAGGCACAGCCAAAGTCACTTCTAGAGGCTGTTGGTACCATAGTGTTGGGCCTGTAGTCCAGAAGTAATTGTTGTTCAATAGTTTCAGGCATGTCTGACTCTTTGTGACCCCATTTGGGGTTTTCTTGGCAAAGACACTGGAATGGTTTGCCATTTTCTTCTCCAACTCATTTTACAGAGGAGGAAACTAAGGCAAACAGGGTGAAGTGACTCACCCAGGGTTACATAACTAGTAAGTGTCTGCGGCCAGAATTGAACTGAGGAAGACCTGTGTTCTAATTCAGCCTGTGACACTAACTGAGTGATACTTGGCAAGTAAATTAACCTGTTTGCCTCATTTCCTCAGCTGTAAAATGAGCATAATAATGGCACCTTCGCCTCAGAGTTGTTATAACCAATGAGATAACATTTGTAAAAAGCACTTAACGCACTTTCTGCCACATAGTAGAGACAACATAAATATTTATTCCCTCCCTCCCTCCGTACTCTTGAAAATCAGGAGAAGGGAAGAGGAAGTAGTTGTCACCTAGAATTCTGTCACCAATGGTCAAACATGCTGTCTCCTCTAAAATGGCGGTACCCACAGTCCAATAATCCAATTCTTTCAGAACGTCCATTAAAGTCTCTCAGGAATTCTCCTCAGAATGCCTTCTCCACCAAATAAGAGTTAAACTGAGTTGTTTCAAAATGGACCTCCAGACTCTCTCGAAGACGGCAGTTAACTCTCCAAGTCCCTTACTGACATGCGTTCTCTCATAGCAGTTAACTAGTATCTGGTAGAGTCTTTCCCAGCAATCACTCAATCAGACAACTCATATTCACTAAGCACCTACCACGTGCTAGGCACTGTGGTATGTGCTGAGATACCACTGTATTTGATGTAGTGAAACAATCCCTATTCAAAAAGAGCTCATGTTCTAATGACTCTATTTATTTCACGACCATTAACACTCCAGATCCAGAAAAGTGGTTCTGTTAGTTTCCCGTGCCTCACACAGATTTGCTGAAAGATGGCTTGAACTGTCCCATCTCCACAATTCTATTCCCTTTCTCTTAGCCATCCAATAGTGATAACCCAAGTCTCTGTGAAAGGAGCCATTAAAGCTACAGCTACATGAGTTACTGCAGCTGCATTTTGATGATAAAGAGTAAGTTTGCATAATGGGAAAGGGGAGGAGGAATAAGAATGTATATGGTGCCTACTATGTGCCGGGCACCATGCTAAGCTCTTTTACAGATATTATTTCATTTGATCCTCATTACAACCTTATTATCCTCATTTTACAGTTGTAGAAATTGAGGCAAACAGAGGTTAAATAACTTGCCCAGTGTCACACATCCAGTAAATATCTAAAGCCAGCTTTGAACTCAGGTCTTCCTAACTCCTGGGCCTCAGCACACTATCCACTGCCACTACTAGCTGCTTTTCAATGCATAAACCCATTAGAAATGCATTCAAACCTACCTGACCCTGATGCTATTAAATTCTAAAGATCCCTGCCTATTAAGTGAATTTCAGGTCCAGGGCTACCAAAATAAGAAAGAATATCATATATTGACAACTCCTTTAAGCAATGGTTACATGGTCCGGGACCTTGAATCTCAGATATGCTTCCAAGTAATAATAAAGGCTTGCATGTGTATCATGCTTTTCTGTTTACAAAGGGCTTTACATCTGTGACTTCACTGACTTCTCGTAACAATCCCCCTAGGTAGGGAGTGCAAGGATTTTTATTCACATTAGAGATGAGAGAACTGAGACTCAGAGAGAAATAGCCTGCAGGTCACATGGCTCTTAATTAGTCGAGCCCAGGTCTTCCAACTCCCAATCCAGTGTTCTTTCCAGTACTTCACAATTAAACTAATACGTAGAATGGTGCCCATGAAGGGCTGTCCGGGAGATCTGAGCCTTCCCAATCCCCCTTGATAATTATTGTGAGTTGTTCAGTTGGCTTAGGTTCAAGGTGAATGTGAACTATCTATTTAGCAGTCCTACTGGGAGTCTTTACCTATAGGAAGGAGTGGAATGAATATTATGGTCTACGTAAGTGTTTTATGTTTCTTATATTTGTTCATGATTGTCTCTGCATCTTTTTTGTCTTGTGCAATTTCTGGAGTGAAGGAAATAAAAGTTATCTCATACCTGATTTTTTAATGATGGCAGATGTCACAATGGACAAGTAGAAATGCCCAAATTTAATTTTTATAAGCTAATTTTGATCAAAAGTAATAAAAAGGGGTAAGTAGCAAAAAATTCCTTATTATGTGGTCTAAGTAAGAGAGGCAAAGAGAATTGGGTTGCCCATTTAATTCCAACTAATGGTTCTGTAATGACAGTGGGTACCATCAACGACTAAAGTAGGTAAAGCAAAAAATTATGGAATTTTCTTTGAATACATATCATTAAGGCTACAACACAGTATTTCTTCAATTACAATCACACCTATGGATGACAATAAATTTGGGGAGAAAAAATTATTCAGATACACATCTGACTGTGGCTGACAACAACTTTCAAATAGCTATTTTTTAAACTGGACATCCTGAATTTTGGTGGTATGGTTTTTTAAATAGTTTTTGGCACGGTTTATAGCAGGGGTGGGGAACCTGCGGACTTGAGGCCACACTTGGTCCTTGGGTGCAGCCTTTTGACTGAGTCCAAGTTTTACAGAACAAATCCTTTTATTAAAGGGATTTGTTCTGTGAAGTTTGGATTCAGTCAAAGGGTCGCACTTGAGGACCTAGAGGGCCACATGTGGCCTTGAGGCCACAGGTTCCCCACCCCTGCTTTATAGTTTGTTTTCAGTGACTCCAGGATGCTCCATTACCAAAAAAAAAAAACCAAACATCTTTTAATACAACATTCACCTGGCAATGCCCTAACAAGCCAAGTCACAGGACGCTTCTCTCTTCAAAGAACTGGAATTGCAGATAACCCAAAGACAAAGGCGAGATGCACAGTAGGGCCAAGTTGACTACAGCAAGTTACTAGGAATGATTTGTGCAAACAAAGAGATGTAAAAGATATAGCCCAAGAAATGTATAAGCTGAAAATAAGATGATGGCCATTAGAATGTGAACTCCTTGAGAGAAGGAACTAGTTTTTGCCTTTCTTTGAATCCCCAGTGCTTAGCACAGTACATTGCATGTGGTAGGTGCTTAATAAATGCTCATTGAGATGGACAGTCAAGTAGCAGGAGCCAGGGACGGGTGGTCCAGATGCTGCACTAGTTCCCATGAAATATTTAAAGGCCTAAAGATTACCTTGTCTAACCTGAAGTCTGAATCCTTGCTACAGTACGCCTGACAACTGGACATGAGGAAAAGTTAAAAATTAACCCCTTACTTGACTCTATAGAGGATTAATAGGAGGTCATGGGTGAGAATTATGAGGCAGCTAGTTGCTACACTGGAAAGAGTACTGTCCTTGAGGTAAGTTCAGATCCAGCCTCAAAAGTTTACTAGCTGTGTGCCTCTGGGCAGTCATTTAATCTCTCTCTGCCTCTGTGAAAACAGAAATAATATCAGTGCCTGCTTCCCAAAGTTGTTGTGAGGATCATATAAGATAAAAACACTTTGCAAACCTGAAAGCACTACAAAAAAATGCTAGTTAAAAAAAGAAAAAAGAATCTCAGAACAAAAATGTCTGAACAGGTTGTGATCCACACTACTGGAGAAAGAGCCCAAATTGAAGAGCTCTTGGATTCCTCAAAGTATTGGGAAAACTATGAGGAGAGGAGGTCAAAATAGTCACTTGTTTCATTGAATTGAACCACTTTCTTTTAAGTTTATGTGTAGATTTCTTTCAGTTGTCTCCAAGGTTTGCTACATTAATACAGGTAACACTTGCCATCTTTTAACATCTAAAATAATTTTTAACTTTTCCTGGTGTCCATTTGTCAGGCATTCTGGAGCAGGGATTCATGCTTCAGGTTAGACAAGATAACCTCTAAACATGCAGACCAAGATGTGATTTATTCTCTCTAGAGTTGAGAGGCATCTGTCTCTCTGGCATCACTAACACCCTCAGGCAAGATTATTTCAGAAGGAAGCCAAGACCCTCAAGTCTAGTTAAAGGCCAACGTGATTCAAAGAAGAAACTAATGTTGTAGATAATGCAAAACGTTGTCGTTTTTCCCCTTTGATGTTGCCCAGGAAATGAATAAATGTCAGAAATGACAAACAATTCCATGTTATCAAGTTGGGATCGATAAATTAGAACTCAGGCACTGAGCATCTAAACCAGGGGTGGGGAACCTGCGGCCTTGAGGCCACACCCCCGATCTAAACCAATAGGAAACTAGCCAATGTGCATTTCTATATATGCAAAGCTAAAGCTAATGCAGCTGCGAGACACTTTTAAAAGCTAGACCCTGGATAACAGGAAGCTAAGGAATTGAGCTTGTTGCAACCTTTGTATGTGCTGCTAGAATCTATTTTCTCATGGCTAAATTCTTAGCACTTTGAACTGCCAGCTAAATTCTTTGATTTTTGGTCCTTTGATCCTTTATCTGGCCACACCACCTCATCCTTTCTCAGTGCCCCAGACAATACCCACTTTAAACTAGACCACAAACCTCTGTTTCCAGGCAATCTCATCCATTACTCCATCTGTGACCACTAATATCACCACAGTCTGGCCCCAGCCAGTGTCTAACATTGCATGGATGAAATTGCAATAACCTGGAGTGGGTCCAACAGAGAGGGTCCAGGTTGGTGAGATGATTAGAGATTGTGCTATACATATGTATTTAAGGAATTAAGGATTAAGGCATTAAGCCTGAAGAAAGGAAGATTTATGAGGGTTATGAAAGTTGTCTTCAAATATCCAAATGGCAGTCACACCAAGGGGAGTGGGCTTGTTCTGATTGACCTCAGAGGGCAGAACTAGGAGCAATGTACTTGTGAGAGTTACAGAGAAACAGACTTAAGATGTAAGGGAAAACTCCCTAAACAATTAGAGCCATCCTCATCACCAGCAAAAAAAAAAAGGATGGAATGTCTTAAGCAGTCATGGACTCTCCTTCATTGGAGGAATTCAAACAAAGACTAGATAACTATTTGTCAAAGATGTTGTAGAGGTCATTTTAGTCAGGTACAGGTTGGACCAAGTGGTCTTTGAGGTCCCTTTCAATTCTAAAGACCTGTGATTTTGTGGAGAAACAGTGAGTTTCTCACTGAAAGATTTTTATTTTATTTCATTGCTAAATCATGTAGTTAAGTGCATGTGATACCACATCATAGGCAGAGTATGGGCTCATTCTAAATGGATTTTCAAGTAAGAATACTCCTAGAACCTTATTTCCTACCTCAAAGTCATTCATTTTTCAAAGGACTGGTTGCTTGATGTGGATTAACACCTATGTCTTTCACAAAATGGAGCACATTTTTGAAAAAGCAAAGAATTATCACATTTTTCTGAGAAGAAAGGCCTTCCCCTTTGAACAGAGAAACTACCATTACACAGTTCAATACTGCCTGAAGACATTTTTAGTTTTGAGTGCAAACCTATTCTCATTTCTTCTCTTTACTCTCTGGAAATTACGTACCTGCCAAAACACATTTTTCAGTTTCTTAAAGTTACTTATCGTTTCAAAAATTGACTTCTGGCTCTATTGCTATGCAGCTGATTGAGAAGTCTATAAAACGCAACTACTTCATTCTCTGAGACTGACTAATAGGTTGTCTGATCCAGAAGTTTCAGAGTGCCATTGGAGACAGCCTCAAAGGACTGTGACATTATGAAAAATCAATACCACCTCCCATTTGTGAGATGTGGGCATTGTGCAGGGAAGGCAGACACAGCAGTAACCCAGGGAATGGATTTCAAAGAAAATATAGACTGGAAACCAATTTGTCCAAGGCACAAGAAAACTTTTATAGTAAGGCAAAGACAAGTCTGAGATTCTAAAGGAGAACAGGCCTGTAGTTCAGCTATAATCCTCTATCATTATATTGCTTTTATTTCTTGTCTCTCTTGAAAGTAAAATAACATCATCAAGATAACATACTCACACTTTCTAGTCGTTCCTTGCTGTCCATAAGGTTTAGGATAGTATACTAACCTTTTTTTTTCTCTTCTACCTTCCATGCCAGAATTGATTTCATCCATGTGTAGGGAACTTCCAGTGTGGAAACTCCTTCTACTAATTCAGATTGGCAAATTGTTTGTAACCTGTAGTCTTAGAGTCCTGTAGAATACTAAGAGGTTAAGTGATTTGCCCATATCAAACAGCTAGAATGAGGAACTGAACCCAGATCTTCTTAACTCCCAGGCAAGCCTTCTATCCATTATACTAGTAGAGCAGTATAAATGTAGGAAAGCATGTGACCCAGGCAATTCTAGCACTGCATGGCCCTAATGTCCTTTCTGTTCTCATGGTGTCCTTGTACTGCTGTCCCTGGGCACAGCATCTCTATTGGGCAGAACCGTCAGCCGGCAATTCCAGACTGCCAAGACTAACTCTCTCCGCATTCACAAATTGCTCCTGGTTTGGTCCTGAAGCAGCAGACTTGCTGGCTGGTGGGCGTGATATCTCCTGCTGGGTGATTAACAGAGCTGCTTAGTAGGAGCAATTGCCTTTTATTCCTATTATTCCATATTTGGTGGGGAAGAGAAGCATTTACATAGCACCTACTAAGTGCCAAGCACTATGCTAGACACTTTTGATATTCATCCCATTTGATTCTCCTAACAACTCCGCAAAATAGGTACTATTATTGTCCTTATTTGACAGTTGAGGACACTGAGGCAAACAGGGATTAAGTAACTTGCCCAGAGTCACACAGCTAGTTAGTATCTGAGACTGCATTGAAACTCAGGTCTCTCTGACTCCAGGCCCAGGGTTTTAATCTCTGTCCCACCAATTGCCTCAGCAACTAGTGTAATGAATCACTCATACCCCAGGAATTTTTTTAAATAGTCCCTATAATAAAAACTTATTCAAAGACCTTCCCCTTTATGTAAAAACATTCCCCAAAGGGGTTAAAAAAGCAGGTCACAAGAAGCTAAAAACATGTAAAAGCCCCTGGCAAAGGAGTAAAAAGCAATGAGCAAGGAAGTTCTCTGGGTAAGAGCTCTCTGCCAGAGTCTTAAAGCCGATTTTAAATTCTTTCTGACAAAAGGGACCACAGTACCCGATACATCCACTAGGGGGCAAAATTAACTCAAACTGCCGCAGGTGAGCATCATAACCTCTTCACCCATACAATACCTGGTGTTGTAGGAGTGCCAGTAGTTAAGTCAAGCCTCTCCAGGTTCACCAGTATCCTGTCCCACCAAACCTCTTAAGAGTTGAGTGCTCCCATATCAGACTCTCTTCTGGACTTCCAGAGTTCATGCCCTTTGAAGTTATCTCTTGCTTCCCCGTTTGCTTTTTCTATGTCCACCAGGGGCCTAGCCAATCCTTTGGCCTCTGAGATTCCTTCCAGGTCTAAATCTGTGATGCTCTGATTCCTTTCACATGCTCTCTTCTAGGTAGACTTGTAAGCCAGGCCATGAGACAGTGCAAACATAAACTGAGCAATTCTTTTATGAAATCATACTCAGATACTCAAATGGATCTATTATCTCATCTCCTTGAACATTCCCTCCAACGATGCAGATTGCAACCCATTCATGCCTGCCTGTTCTGTGCGCTTCTTGTCAATGCCCTCCCATAGGTCCATAGCAGAGGAGCCACGCCGCGTGATGGAGGCCTTCCTCACTTTCTCCTGACACATCGAGGATACCAACGGCTGTTCACCTCAACCCTTCTTCGCCTTGTTTCTAGGTCATCTTCTTTCGCTATCCCACACTTCCCTAGGGACATCTGTTACTCTTGTTCTTCTCTGGAACATCGCATTAGTTATACATGACAGCCTTCTCACTGAACAGGTTGTGAAAATGGAGACAATCAAATCTGACTCTTCCTCTGTGCAATAAGCCTGACTGCCTTTGCCTCAGTCAGAAGCAGGATTCCAGGACAGGCTCCTGATGCCTCCCAGCTACTCACAGCCATGCTCAGCAATCTTATAAAAATAGGGCAGAGTAAACATTCTCTGCTCTGGGATCTGAGTTCAGTAATTGCATTAATGCTGCTTCTTCTGAGCCTTAAATATACTGTACCTATTAATAGGCCAACTAGGTGGCACAGTGGATAGAGTGCTGGCCTGGAGTCAGAAAGACTCATCTTCCTGAGTTCAAATCTGGCCTCAGACACTTACTCGCTTTGTGACCCTGGGCAAGTCACTTAACCCTGTTTGCCTCAGTTTTCTCATCTGTAAAATGAGCTGGAGAAGAAACAACTGTGCAGTGTCTTTGCCAAGAAAACCCCAGATAGGATCACAAAGAGTTGAATGTGGCTGAAAAAGACTGAACAACAATATGGAACCTGTCTGTTCTCCTCTGCCTTAGTCAGCCTCCCTGGACCTCACCCTTTCTACAGAATCTACCAGACTCCTTCTGGATAGCCTGGCTCCTCTGGGCTTGGTCCCTCCCAGGCAGCTTTGTCATAATGCTACCACTATCCCAGAGTTGACATGCTCCAAGGAAATTTTTTCAAACATAACCAAAACCTTTCCAGATCTTATTTGCTGAGTGATAGAAACTTCAATGTGTACACTGTTGAATAATTCCAAAGCCCCATGACCTAGTTTATTGAGTAAGAAAGTCCCTCACACACTGTATATATTCCTCGGTGATTTCTTCCTTGCAGGTAGTAAAGGAATTGCTTCTCCCCTTCTGTTTCTCATGGTTTGTGGTTTCATTCCTTAATTCCCAAAGAAGTAAGGAAACTTGAATAATACTGAAAATAATCACTTCATCTTGTCCAGTAAGCCATGTCATGTTAGTATACATAGGGTGAAAAAAATGGGGGAATTAATAAGCAGTAACCAAAGTAATGATGATACAATACTTAAATTAAATTCCTTTTTTTCTTCATTTAAAGTTTAACTGTGTAGTCTTGCTAAAGAAAAGAAAAAAATACTAGTCAAAAGTGAGTATCATATAGTCAGTTCTATTATGATGCTTGTTTTGAAAATGTGAATTTGTTCCAATGCAATTGGTATATTAAGTGAGAATATGAGCATAATGCAAATTTTTAGTTTGCTTATACATGATTCTGTCCTCAAGAAACACTAGGGAAATACAGAAAACTACTCCCAGTCACACCAAGCCATGTAAAAATAGACAAAGCACACACACATAGCACATCTCAAACATCTACCGGCTACATCAGCTCACTGTGTGTGTTATCCCTCTAGCTTGTGTTTTTATATTCTTTTGCAACTGCAAACTTTTCTATATTAAAAAAAAAAACTTATTCAACATTCCAAACATGTCTAAGAGTCCTAATGCAAAAAACGTCAAGCAAAAAGCTTTAAGTATTAAGGAGAAACTTGAAAGAATAAAACATTTTGAAAGAAACTAAAGAATACGTGCTATCTCCCAAGTGACAGGCATAAAGGAATCCCCATTGTGGACCATCAGAGACAACACCACAAAAATAAAAGAAATAGCTATGGTTAAAAGCGTTATAGGGCATCTAGGTGATACAGGAGATAAAGCATTGTACCTGGAGTCAGAAAGACCTGAGTTCAAATCCAGCCTCAGACACTTACAAGCTGTATGACCCTGGGTAGCTCACTTATCCCTGTTTGCCTCAGTTTCCTCATCTGTAAAATGAGCTGGAGAGGAAAATGGCAAACTACCCCAGTACCTTTGCCAAGAAAACCCAAAATGGGGTCATGAAGAGTCAGACATGATGGAAATAATTGAACAACGATAACAACAAAAGAAATGTTGTGCCCCAACCCCATTTACCTCATTAGCCCTGTGGTTTTCATTGCACAGTTTTATCATAATGCAATGGTTTTTAAGAACTTATATTTTAAGCTATAGTAGAACTAACTACAACTGCTTTTAGAAATTTATTGGCAGTGGTATGGTAGTCAATATTTAACAGCTAGCTGGAGAGGGGAGGAGACAATTACCTTTAACATACTTTTAAGTTTAATCTGCATTATTAACATTTTTTCTATCATGTTCTTAAGTCTAGACAACCAATAGAACAATAGATCAATCCCTCATTTGTAGCCTTTGCCAATATCTGAGGTGTAAAAACTCACACTGAAAATTTTTAAATCTGTTCTCTGGAGCCAGTCTGAGCTGGCTCCAGCGCACCCTTGATTACAGGTCAGTATTTCAATGGATCAATGATCTCCTTCCAATTCTACAAATTCCGAGCTATCTATGCCTGCCCATCCCTCAGACGGCTTGTCAATGACCTCCCATGTATCCTCCATATAGGGTTCACCCAACGTGCTCTTCACTGGGCCTTTCTCTAGATCTCTTAACATTGCATGGAGTTTTTTTAAATCAGAGACACCTAGATGGACAGTGGATAGAGCACAGGCCCTGAAGTCAAGAAGACGTGAGTTCAAATCCAGCCTCAGGCAATTACTAGCTGTGTGACCCTGGGCAAATCACTTATCCCTGACTTCCTCCAAAAAAAAATCACATGGACATATCGATTAGCTTGTCCTTGCTCTTACCTTGTGATCTTTCCATCTCTTTTTTTTTCCTGCAAAGGCAGCCGAATCTGGAGTCAAAAGACTTGAATTCAAATCCTGACTTTACTCCTTGGCACCTGCATGACTTGGGTCAGTCATCTCCCCTCTCTAGGCCTGTTTCCTTATTCCAAGAAGATGTACTAAATGATCTTGAAGTTTTCTTCCAGTTCTCTCACCATCCTTTACATCAGTTCTCCTACAAAATTCACACTGATAATATGCGTCAGGCTATCCAAACCCATGATGGACCTCTCCTTAGCCCTTTGCGTGACCCTCAACCTTAATCCTTCAGAAACGGTGGCATTTCCCAACCACAAGAGCCAGAGATGAAAAATAAATGATGCTGACGTTTGCACTTTTTAACCAAACACCATTGTATTGTCAGGAAAATCTGATATTATTATGCAGGTCTAGAAGAATAAGGTAGCAAAATAAAAGCATTAGTCAAAACACAAAATCATAAGCAGACACTGGGTAGACTTGAGTATTTACCAATCTGAAATATAAAGACACCTCCTAGCAACACACTTCCCTGGGGCCTGTTCTATTGCTCTCAGAAATTATTTCTCCTTAGTTCCCACCATGTGGTAGACCTGTTTATATTCCAGCAGACAGCTGGGAAAGTTGTTGGCCTTTTCAAAGGGACTATGCGTAATAAGGCCTTTTCCAGTACCATTCTCCCCTCTCCACCTCCCCAGCTCCTAGTCCAGGAGCGGAGAACCTGCGACGTTAAAGCCACATATGGCCCTCGAGGCTAAAGTTTGGATTCAGTCAAATGGTGGCACCTGAAGACCCAGAGGGCCACACATAACCTCAAGACCACAGCTTCCCCACCCCTGTCCTAGTGCCTTCCTCTCTAATACTGCCTTTTATCTACCCTATATGTATATTGTAGCGTTGTCACCTCCATTAGAACATAAGCTTCTTGAGGATGGGGACTATTTTTGCTTTGTCTTTGTATTTCCAGTGGTTAGCACAGTATCTAGCACATAGTAAGTGCTTAATAAACCTTTTTTGCTTGCTCGATTACACTAGGCCAACACCCTTCACCACCTACACAGCCTCCATCCCCATATCTGCACTAGGGTGTATAGTCACTATAGGTTTCCATGAATCCCTTTCCAAAACCCAGATGCCTTAAGCCACTGCCAATTCTTTAGATTATTCAGATATTTATAATTAGTCATCTGAAGAGAACCAAACTTAATACTACCTATAGTAATAACAATAGTGGTAAAAGCTTCAAAGTCCCAACCTACCCCAAACCAGCTAAATGGAATGAAGAGTAATATATAAAGACAGGAAGGGGGAGAACTAGACTTTTTCCCTGTAAGTAGATATCCCTGGAAAGCTACCTTCACCACCACATTCCAGGAAGCAAGGGGCAGATAATATCAATAATGTCAACCTTTAGAAAAGTGAACTTTTTTCCTTGTCATTGAATTAAAAGTGCCAATTGTCCTGGAAGATGATTGGCATGGTCCTGATGGCCCTCAAAAGGCTGACTTTACCAGCTCTGAAATCAGTCTAGGAAGCCATTTTGTTGAGGAAGAACCCAGATCTTGAGAGGGAATCACTCTTCACCACTTAGATGGGGGAAAGAGGTTGAGGAAAGCAATAGAAGGAGGGACAGGATATTTTTTTCTCTCCTCTGCCATTAGTTATGGTATCTAGCAGTGAAGCTACTCATCAAAAAATAAGAACTAGTGTTTATATAGCAAACATTAGTCACTATGCCAAGCACTTTACATGTGATCATCACAACGACCCTGGGAGGCCCATGCTATTATTATCCCCATTTTACAGATGAGGAAACTGAGGCAAACAGCAACTAAATTACTTTCTCGGGGTCACACAACTAATAAGAATCTGAAGACAGATTTGAACTCGGATCTTCCTGACTCTAGGCCCAGTGATTTATTCACCCAACACCTAGCTTCCCAAGTAAAGAAGTTCAACAGTCTGAGTGTTTCAGCTTGAGAGAGTTCAAGGCACAGTGGAGAGAACAGAGAAAAACATTAGCCAGTCAGAAACAAATACAGAGTCAGTGACTCAAGGAGGAAACAATTTCAAGGATTGTGACCCATTACAATAGAAAAGAGAGTCAAGCTTCAGGGAATGACAGATCCCAGGATCCCAGCTACTAGCTGTCCTGCCTAAAATGACTTCAAAGGATTGCATTGATATAAAGATTTATGTGGAAACTTATTCTGTCACACATAGTTTGCTATAATTTTTTTAGATGTTAGTTTTTAAAAAGTTCTTTCCTCCCATAAAGAGATGTCTTTCCTTTTACATCCTAGAACAAATAATAGGCACTAAAAATGACTTAGATCAAAAGCACTTCCACGGAGATTGACACCAAATAAAGAAATGAAAATCACTTCTCTCAGCTTCATGCTACTGCAAGTTAGAAAGGAGAAATGTTGAAATAGACACCATTGATTTCAGTCACAATTGAATGATGAGCAAATCCTGCCAGCCAAGAGTAACAAGGGAAATTTCATCTGACAATGATAATTGATCATCTCACCAGAGGATGTGCAACCGTCTGCAACATAAAATTATTTGCAAAGCTGATGTTTTGCAGAAAGAGCCATCCCTTCTGTTCTTTATTGATTGTGTACCACTTTGTTGGGGGAGTGCTCCTTGGTTGACCTCCTTACCTCTTTTCTGTACCCTTTCTCCTCATTTCCACACTCCTTAGTGCTTAATGCTTTTCTTCTGCCCAAGAGCTTTCTGTTGTAGTAATAATTATAGACTATCAGCTTCATGACAGCATGGATTGTGATTTATCTAAACTTTTCATCTTTCCAACACCCAGCACATGATGGATGCTTAAAATATTTTGGGGACATTTTAAAGTACCTACCATGTGTATAAGTACCAGGGTTAGTCCCTGGGGATAAAAAGACAAAAAACAAACAGTCCTTGCCCTCAAGTGCTTACCTTCTAATAAGAGGGTTCTAGCATATACACTGGGGACTATTCCATTTTTATCTTTGTAGCCCTACTACCTGTGGCAGTGGGAGGTGCTAGAAATACCTAGCACTTAGTAGGCACCTATTAAAGCTCGCTCTTGTTGTCATTGTTAAGCATAGAATACATGAAAGGAAGTAGTATGACATGAGACATGGAGTCAATACCAGGCTAAGGAATTGGGGATTTTATCCTTTCATGAATAAGGACCCACTCAAGGGTTTTGAGCAGTGCATCAGGTAAATTATTCTGCCAGCTTTGTGAAAGATGGACGCTCAAGACAGGGAGACCATCTTGAAGGCTAGGGCAACAATCCCAATGAGGATTGATAAAGGCCTTAATTTGGGTGACAATTAGAGAAGAGAAGGGGCCAGATGTAAGAGCTGTTATGGAGGTAGGATCAACAAGAGTTGGTCAGTGATTAAAGAAAAGGAAAAATCCAAGGCAGATTTTGAGATTTTGAACTTGAGTGACAGGCCAAATGAGAATGCCATCAATAGAGATTGCAATGTTGGGATAAGGTTTAGGAAGATGAAGAATTCTGTTCTGGATATGTTGAGCTAGAAGTGGAAGCTCGGAGGAAACACTGAGGCTGGATAAACATTTGACAGCTACTTAGAGAGAGGTATAATTGAAGTTAGAGGAATAGATGAGATTGCCAAAGAGAAGAGCAAAAAAGAAAGAAGACAAGAGGGCTGATCCTTGGAGGATGCTGCATCTTAGTAGGTGGGAGAACATTGATGAATCAGAGAAGAAGACAGCTAAGAAGTGACCAGATAGGTCAAAGGCAAAACAAGGTCTCAGACAACAATGTCAAATGCTATAGAAAGGTGAAGGACGATGAGGGCTAAGACAACTGGATCTGGTAATTATGTAAGCATTGATAACCTTGGAGAGAGCAGATTCTGTAGAGTGATGGGTTTAGAAGTCTAATCACAATGGCCCAATGAGTGAAACGGGATAGACTGATACTTCCGGAAACTTAGCAGTAAATGAGAAGAGCTATAGGCCAATAGTTTCAAAGATCAAAGGAAGGTATTATCAGGATGGGGAAAGCTTACATAAGATATATGTACACATGAAAGAAAGAAAGAAAGAAAGAAAGAAAGAAAGAAAGAAAGAAAGAA
>NW_020954089.1:26850-30129 GCF_900497805.2 Vombatus ursinus
AGAAAGAAAGAAAGAAAGAAAGAAAGAAAGAAAGAAAGAAAGAAAGATAGATAGATAGATAGATAGATAGATAGATAGATAGATAGATAGATAGATGGATAGATAGACAGGTAGATAGATAGATAGATATCCACACGAGTTGTCTAAATGTATTGGCACATAGCTCATAGATGGCACAGATAGATATGTCTATAATCTGTCCAACCCCTCTCTAAGAAGGCTGGAAATTCTACCTTGGAGGAGTAGTAGAAGAGCTATGACTGGGTGCTTGTTTCTTCCCTTGCTTGTCTCCAAGAGGAACGTGAGGCTAGATTTATATCTATCTGCCTGCTTCAATTATCTCTGGTCTAGGGGCACGATTTTTAGGGGTTCAGAACACAGTCAGTACATTGGTCATTTTCAAAAGAGAGAATAACCCTTGGCTTACATTTTCCACCTTAGCCCCTTTCCACCAAACACCTTAAATAAAATACCATCACAAATAGCAAATAGAAAGGAAATCCATTTATTCAAGCAAAATAGCAAAGAGAAATGGAGTTTTACATATTATACAGAAAATACACAAGAATGACTTAGTCTTTTGCTCAGAGCAAGATGAAATATTATCTCAAACCAAAAAGGAAGCTCTGATCTCACCTAAGGAGAAGGTCTACAAAGTCTCTGGAGAGGGAGTCGGCTAAAAATCAGGGACCTATTGAGGAGCTGACTTCCCCTGAATGCCTGGAGCTTCTGAAGTCCTTTCCCAGAGTCCATGGAACCACATTTGTATCTCTCCCAAAAAGCTCTGACATCAACTCTACCCCTTACCCAGGTACTCAGCATCACATCATGCTCAGCTTTCCCTCCACCAATTAGGAATCATATCTCCTGCAAGCGGAAGAGCGTGCAAAATACCCAGACCTGATTGGAAGGCCAGCTACACGTGAATTTTATTTTAATCAAAGGAGAAAGACAGTAACTAGGGAAATAAGGCCTTCTGTGGCCTTTCCCCTCATTTCATCCCTCTTCCTCCTCCCTCAATGCTCTTTCCCCTGTTGCCCGAATCCCTCCTGTCACAGAAAAGAAAATGGTCGACTCTTTCACTCTACGGTTCTAGTGACTCCTTTTAAGAGTATTTGCCTTTTCAAATGGGGCTACAAGGGAGAAGATAATACTTAGTAATACAGAAATGTTTGTCAATCACTCAAAAGTATTTAAGTGCTCTCTGTGTACCGGCTCTCTACAAAGTGTCGAAGATACAAAGAATGGTAAAAAACGAAGAAACAAACACAGTCCCTGACCTCAAGAAGCTCCCAGTTTAATGGGGGACACAACATGTAAGTAACCACACACCTGCAAAATACTGACAGAGTAGCTGGGAGGTTGATTCAGATGGGAAGGCATTAGCAGCTGGAATCACAGGTATCAGGAAGAAATCTATGGAGGAAGGTATTATGCCTGCCAGGGTTTTCAAGACAGCAACTTCTCCAGCATCATCATTTACTGAACCATGCTTATATGATCTTAGGCAAGTCAGTTGTGCTTTCTAAACATCATTTTCTATATTCAGTAATTGTGTAGGAAAAACAGAGAGGTTTTTTAGTCTTCCATTCCCCTCTGGGCCCCATTCCTGATTCATTGAACTTCTTGCAGAATCAGATCCCATCAGCTTTCTCACCCTGAAAGCTACCTTGACCACCATGTTCCAGAAGTCTTCTCGCCCTTGAAGCTACCTTTGCCACCATGCTCCTCCATCACTCTCATCCTGGAAGATCTCTTTACCCCTTCAGTGGCACAATGGGCCTAGAGTTAGAAGACTTAAGTTCAAATCCCCTCTGGAATACTTACTAGCTGTGTGATTAGCTGGGCAAGTCACTTAACCTCTATCTGCCTCAGTTTCCTCAACTGTAAAATAGGAATAATAATAGCACCTACATCCCAGGCTTGTTATGAGGAGCAAATGAGATAACATTTGTAAAGCACTTAGTACAGTGCCTGGCACATAAGTGCTTAACAAGTGCTTATTCACTTCCCTCCCTCCTCTGCAACTCCTTCCTTTCATCATTTCCTCCCAGCATGTCCATTTTGAGGAAAACTTTTCAGGAAGCCACATTCACTCCTTCATTCTCCTCTGGGCCTCACTCCTGACCCTCCAGACTTCTTTCTCCACCATCCCCCCAAATGAGTATCTTCCCTTCCTACCTTTCAGCTTTTTATGTGTTGTCTTCTCCATTAGAACATAGGCTTCTCAAGGGCAAGAAAGGTCATTTCTTTTTGTTTCTATTTGTGTCCTCCATGTTTAGTACTATACTTGGCATACAATAAGCACTTAATAAATACTTGTTGACTTGTTGATGTTAACACTCCTTGACCAGAATAAGACTGAAAATTAGAGGCCTTTGCTGTGTACATATATTATAAAAGTAGGATCATGGGGAAGGAGCGTGGAAGGAAATTACCTTGCCTTCTTCCCTTAGCTATGTTGTTACTCAACCTCATTTTCATATTCCAACCAGGAGGGATCTTGGGAATAAAATAGGCTTTGTAGTTCTAGCTTCTACACTGGTTTTTTTGGGGGGAGGAGGAATTCCTCAAATTTTGGGGGGTTTGGGGGGCACAAGCTCCCCATAAGGGACTAAAGGATAGCTGTAATGAATTTCCAACCATGGACTGGAAAGTAGAAGTATTAATTGCATATTTATTTATAAGTCAGATAATCTATGGCCATGGACTTCAATCAGCAACAGACATTGGGTAGGCAAAAAGATTCATTTAATCTTACCATGGGGTATTCGGGTTGGCTTTGCTAAGAACTCATAGGCTTTCTAGTCTCTGCACCTTAAGAAAGCAATAGAAAGCAATGTGAAGATTTTGCTAGATAACATTATCAGCCTTACAATACCAGAGGTATGAGTTGCCTTGCCTATGTAAGCACCCTAGTCACATACGTCCCATGCATGTGTCCCCTGTATATATGATCTAGACACATGGGATTCTGGAAGGTGTCCCTTCACAAAAGGGACCTATGTGTTTCCTACATAAGTGCCCTATGGTCATATTGATCACATCTTCTCTATGTGTATAGGGGGAAGGGGATTATCCCCCCTATTGGTGATATGGTAACCTGTGAGAGAATACCACACGTGTATTTGGGGACTTTTTATTATCACTTTATTTTCTAAACTGTCTTATTAAAGGTCTTTTGTTTAGAACTAATAAGTTCTCTGGTTGGTAAGTTAAACCCATCAGTAGATGTTCATATAGTTTTGAGTTTTGGAAGCTTCAAACTTGAGGTTGCTT
>NW_020954090.1:0-5450 GCF_900497805.2 Vombatus ursinus
CCATAGAAGTACAGACAACTCTTTTCAGGCCTCTGACAGTAAAGGGGAGAAAAGATAGAGGAGGGTGACTTGAAGAGACCAAGAGAGGGATTTCTGAGGATGGGGGAGGTCTGAGGAGCCGATGGCTAAGGAGAGGCTGATGATCAGGTCATGGTCTCCAGGGCCAGCTCCTGGAGAGAGGAAAGGGGATAAGATGGAGGGCACAAGTAAAGTGGCTGAGCATGGCAAGGAAAAGAAATATCTCTTCCCCACAAACAGAGGAATGGAAGAGGATGGATCTGGGAGGTCCAGGAGGTGAGGGCGCTCTGGAAGGGCAGCCTTGATCTTCTCAGTAGAGTAGGAGGCCAGGCCCTCTGCTGTGACCCAAGGGGCCAGGGGTCATGGCCATGAGAGTTTTATGGTGTCAGGACAAGCTTTTGAACTGCCACATTGGAAGGGTAGACGCCTTAGAAGTGTTACAGAGATTAAATTGTAGACAAATAAAAGGATTAGCCTGGTAGGATGTCCTGTAATCCCTGCTATCTCAGAGGGAGGCTGAGGTGGATCCCTTGAGCTCTGGAGTTCTGAGTTACAGAAGAGTTAAAGTCTACACTAAGTCTAGCCCCAATATAGAGTTCCTAGGAGAGGAGAGCTACCAGTCTGCCTAAGGCTGGGAAAACTGGCCCAGGTTGGAAATGGAACACGGGAAAAGTTCCCTGACAATCAATAGCGGGACTGGACCAAGGAGTGGATGCTGCATTTCTAGGCTGGTGAGATTGGGAGATCAAGGAAGGAAGCAAGGAAGAAAAGAAGAAAGAAAAACAGACAGAGAGAGAGGAAGAAAGAAAAGAAAGAGAAAAAGAAAAAAGTAAGGAAGAAAAAAAGAAAAAAGAAAGAAAGAAGAAAAAGATTATTGTCTAGTAGGGAAGGCCCAATTAAAATCAGACAGCAGGAATTTAATCCAGGATATGGGATCACATGTTTAGAGCTGAAGGGACCACTCTGACCTTCTCCTTTTACAGAAAGAGAAAGGGAAGCCCAAAGTGGGGAAGTGACCTATCCAGGTTCATACAGCCAGTAGGTATCAAAGGTGGGATTTGATTCTGACTCCAGAGCCAATGCTCTTCCCATTGGACCCCCTGGCCTCCCAGTGATAACATGTCTTTCTTCAGAAGCTACTTACAACCTGCCTATGGATAGTAATTATAATTATAGCTAGCATTTAGATACTGCTTTAGGATTTATGAAGTGCTTTACAAATATTATCATACCTGATCCTCACAACAACCTGGGAGTTAGGTTCTATTATTATCCCCATTTTATAATTTATGAAACTGAGGTAGGCAGAGGTCAAGTGACTTGCCCAAGGTCATGCAGCATCTGCTGTTGGATTTCAGCTCACATCTTTCTGACTCTGGGTCCAATGTTCTATCCCCTGTGCCCACTAGCTACCTCAAATCACAAGCTCTTTCGGTTTCATTTTCTTTGGATTTGAAATGTTTCACTAGTGCTCAGGCAAGGATATTGTAGTGGAAAGAGAACTGGTCTTGGAGCCAGAAGACCTGGGTTCAAGTCCTGTCCCTGACACATGTTGGCTGTGTGATCCTGGGAATATCACAACTTTTCAGTGCTCTAAGCAGCTCTCTGAGACTATAAATGGCGATGTATTAAAAATGTATAAGAACAAAATTTTTTGTAGACCAGGGAAACCCTGCTGAACCTCCTGCCTGGAGCACACTGCCTCCTCAACCCTACCTGTTAAGATCCTCTTCTGTTTAGTTCAATTCAGCAAACACTAATTGAGTGCCTACTGTGTGCCAGGCACCGAGGACGAAACCAGAACAGTCCCCTTGTCCCCAAAGAGCTTACATTCTACTGGAAACCTCCCTGATACTCGTCTCCTTGCCTCAGTTTAAAATAATCTCTCTCCCTGTTCAGATTTGCTTATATAGAGTTTTTGGTCTTATGGGGGGGTAGGGTGGGGATGGCATACCTATCACAGTCTGCTTTGTATTCTACTTATTTGTGTCATAGCCTTTCTAGTTGACTGTAAGCTCCTTAAAGGCAGAATCTGTGGTATTCTTCTTTGTATCTCCCCAATCCATAACCACTCAAAATAATTTGGCCTGACCATTCACATAGGAAAGACCAAGTGGAAGAAGAATGTCTATTGCCCAGCTTATGACCTGGACAGACAGTACAGGTAGTAAATGAATTGGGCTCAAAATTAAGCAGAGAAGGATAGCAGGTGGAGTTCAAGAAATGGCCAAAGTCCTCTAATGACCCCTAAAAAAAAAGATCTGTATTTTAATACCAATATTCCATTGGTGTTACAGTCTGACTATGAGACATAGAACGTAATCAAAGTCCACAAAGAGGGTACTAGAGAGGCCCGTGGTGGTATGAGCCCCTGTATCCTATAACCAATGAGAAACTCCAAAGAACAGAAGGAAAATTGTCATCAGGGAAAAGCATGATGGAAAAAAGACAGCTGGGGGATTTAAGAGGGTGAGAGAAGTCAGGGGAATGGGTCCAAGTGCTTGGTCACAGTTACAGAAGGGTCGTGGAGGAAGGCCCATTGGGTGGACTCCCTGTGGCAAAGGGAAATCAGCCAGGATAATAACAACAGCCTCTGTTTCTGGGGCACCTTAAGGTTACAAAGCCTTGCTTTACCACACCCTTGGGAGGTGGGCTGGGAGTTTTTAGATGAGCCCCCTGAGCCTCAGAAGGGGTCAGTGACTTGCCCATGGCCCCAGAGTAGGCAGGGCCAGTGCATCAGACCCAGGGGTCCTATTCTGAAGGTGACTGCTCTTCCCACCAGGCGGACAGGGACCTGCCTCGGTGCTCACAGGGTCTCCAGGGTTCGGGGCATCTAGCCAGTGCTGCCCATATTCTGTTCCATGGAACACTCGTTTGCAAACTTCTAGCTCAGAGGTTCCTGGTTCCAACTCAGTCCTATGCTCTGGACTGCAGCTCAAATCCCCCCTGGGTGGCTCTACCCCAGCGCGCTTGGCTCTGACTTCTGGAGGAAGTATCACCCCTTCCCCATCCAAGGTACTTCTTGCCTTGGCCCTGATCCTTGGCTGGCTCACCAGAGGGCTTCTCATAGACACACTGAGGGCCTCAGTTCATCCCCTGGGAGTCCCTGGGCTGCATCCCTCTGGGGCTTATCTATGCAGCCCTGAAACCGCTCCTCACTGCACTTGGCAAAGCCCGGTTTACATGTGTCCACATAGCTTCCACCAGTATAATCACAATTTCATTTGATTCACAAACTGATTTGTTCTGACATTCATTTTTATCTCCAAAAGGAAGGGAGAGGGGGTGATTAGTAACCCCAGTGATTAGCAGCACAACAGAGACCTAGGTGAGGCTTCTAAACCCCCTGGCATCTCTTGCCCCTGAGACAATGATGCCAGTGACACTAATTTTCTTCTATTCTCCTCTGTGGGTGAGATTGGCCCAAGCAGCATCCTTCCCTCCCCCACCTTCCCCTTGCTCCTTTTTATTGTAAAATCGTAGAGCTAGAAAGAAACCTAGAGGTCATGTAGTCCAACACCCATATGTTACAGGTGAGGAAACTGAGACCCAGAGAGGTATAGAGACCTGGGCAAGGTATTAAGCATCAGAGGTGAGGTTTGAACCCCAACCCCAGACTACCGAGTCAGTGCTGTTGCCACGTTTCCACACAGGCTCTCAGTCACCATGTGACATCCTCCACCAGCTACTTACTACATCCTAGTCTTACCTTGGCTAAGTCACAAGCTCTTTGGGATTCAGCCTCTTAGTTTTTTAATTTTTTGATGCTCTTTTCTTTTAAAAAACAAAATAAACACAACTGCCACTTCCCAAGGATGCCCTCCCCTGCTCCCCCACCCTCACCCCACATCCTCACTTTGTAACAAATATATACAGCCAAGGAAAACAAAACGATGAATTGTGGGTTTCAGTTTCCTCTTCTGTCAAATGCATGAGTTGTACTAGATGACCTCTAGGTCCCTTCCAGAGCTGGATCTGTGATACTATTCTTAGCCGGGCTTCATTTGTATCTTAAGAGTCATAAGCAGACATTTCTGAATAAGGGGAGAAAACACTCCCCGCCCCCAACACAAGCATACTTATTTACTCCACAGTCTGCATTGGCAGAGAACAAAACTATGCTAGACCTGAGCTCCTCCTCATCTGTGGGCAAAGATGAAAGTCTCCATTTCAGATGCCATTGGGCTTGTTGACTTCTAATAATAGCTAACATTCCCATTTTACCTACTATGTGCCAGGCACTGTGCTAAGCACTTTGCACACATTAGTTCATTTGAGCCCAAGGACAACCTTGAGAGGTAGGTGCTATTATTATCTTCAATATAGAGTTGAGGAAACTGGGGTCAAGTGACTTGTCCAAGGTCACCTCACTTTCAAGTGTCTGAGGCAGATATGAACTCAGGTCTTCCTGATTCCCAGACCAGCAGTATATCCAAAGTGCCACCTGAATGACTTTATCTAAAACCAGGCAAACACATCCATTCTAAATGGCCTCTTCAACCCTACATAGCCTCTATGGCTGGCTCCGGAGGGGGGAGAAGGCGAAGCCAGGCAGCTGGGACTAGGAGGAGCAGGAAGGGGCAGCATGGTTTGTTTGTTCTTTCCTAATTTATAGGATTTAGGAATAAAAGTTGTGTAAAGCAGGAAAATCATTCTACCCTAAGTGGGCCACCCTGCTTCTCCATCTCACCCTGTCATTCTGTGCCTCTATGCATTTGTTGTTTTTCCTGTGTCTGACTTTTCATGACTCCATTTGGGATTTTCTTGGCAAAGATACAAGAATGGTTTGCCGTTTTCCTTCTCCAGCTCATTTTACAGATGAGGAAACTGAGGCAAACTGAGTTAAGTAACTTTCTAGGGTCACAGTTAGTAAATGTCTGAGACTGGATTTGAACTCAGAAAGATGAGTCTTAGTGACTCCAAGCCCAGTATGCTGCACTATGGCGCCACCTAGCAGCCAAGGGTTGTTATGAGATTATCTTTATAAAGCACTTAGCATCATGCCCATATAAATGCTCATTCTCTTTCCTCTCCCTCCCTCCCTACCCCTGTGCAGTGGGATGGGTGTTCTATAAATGAGCAACCTGAGGCTACAAAGTGGTAAGTGACTTATCCATGGTCCCATAGCAGGGAGTGCCAGTGGGTGCTGTCCCAAGGCCACTGATGCTGCCTCAGTGCCCACAGGCTCCAGGGTGTCCAGTTGGCATTGTCCACATTCTGTTCCCCACAGTGCTTGGGCCTACACTTCCTCTCCCAGATCAGAGGTTCCTGGTTTAGTTTTTTGTAGCTGATTCCCTGTCAGAGGCTCTGGACTGCAGCCCAAATTGCCCCGGGTGACTCTGTCCCAGCCCTCTTGGCTCTGACTTCTGGGGGAAGTATCACCTTCCCCAGACAAGCTGTTCCCTTCCCCTGATCCTTGGCTGGCTCACCCA
>NW_020954091.1:0-39784 GCF_900497805.2 Vombatus ursinus
AGTTTGGTTTTGGGGTACAAAATGAAGTGGACCAGAGACTGATAGAGTTTTGTCAAGATAACTTGCTGGTCATAACAACCCAAAAGTAGACCCTACACATGGACTTCACCAAATAGTCAGTATCAAAATCAGATTGATTATATGCTTTGCAGCCAAAGGTGGAGAAACTCTAGACAGTCAGTTGAAACAAGATATAGAGCTCTGAGTCTGTGGCTTAGATCATGAACTTCTTGTTGCAAAATTCAAACTTAAATTGAAGAAAGTAGGGAAAACCATTTGGTATGACTTAAATAATAGACCTTAGGAATATGTAGTAAAGGTGATGAATAGATTTAAGGAATTAGGCCTGTCTGAAGAACTATGGACAGAGGTTCACAACATTGTACAGAAGGCAGTAGCAACAACAACAACAACAACAACAATACCAAAGAAAGAGAAGAGCAAGAAAGCAACATATTAGATGATTGACTTTGATAGATTTAACTCATCTGAGCAAGACAGAGATCTAAGACAATTTCAAGACTCATAATAGAAAATGCTATCCACATCCAGAGAAAGAACAATGGAGACTGAATGCAGATCAGAGTATACTATCTTGTCTTTTTTTTGTTTGTTTGTTTTTTTCTTTCTCATAGTTTTTTTTTTCTTTTGTTCTGATTCTTCTTTCACAACACGAGTAATGTTATTTTACTAATAAAGCAAACTCATTCCTTCCCAAGGAAATTTCTTCTATCAATGCAAGTCAATACCTTCTCTCCAACTTATTCTTAGTGTTGTCTATAACACTAGCAATTCAAGTAACTTGCAAAGTCACTTGAACTTGTTTCTTCCTGCCTCTATTTACAGATACCACCACACCATCTTGATTTTATATGCAATACATATACATCTGCATATATTTGTGTTAAGTTGATATGTATGTATATATTTACATGTATGTTTATGGATATAGCATTTTCATATCTGTTTGTATGTATTTGTATATATTATAATTTTCCCACTGGAATTTCCCCAAATGAAAGATATCATGGATCTTCCTTTTCCCTGAATTTAGATAAATCTATATTGTATATTCCTCTCAATATAGATATATCTTTTCTATCTCTATGGGATACAAAGTTTTAGATATCTATTGTGGAAATGTTTGCCACAAATTTGCATCAGTAATTTGTCTGTAACCAAAAGTTTTAGAATGTTTTTTGTGACACTCAGAGGTTATTAGATTGTCCAGATTTGTAGAGTTAGTTTATATGAATTTATAGCCAGTTCTTTTTTCTATTTATTGCATTACTTCAAATAAATTTTAACACATGGAAAAGTGAGGTAACTTTCACAAACTTTAGAGACCCTCCATTCAAAACCTCTCATTTTAGTGAAGAAAATAAGGACTAGAGATATTTTTTTCTTGTGCAGAAAGAAATTTGTGAAGATTTCTCTAGTATGTTGAAGCTATGTTGAGAACTAAGTGTATTGTGTAAAATTGGCTTATGAGTCATCCCCAAATACATCCATTTAATGTTAGGGAATTGTACTATCCAACAAAAGAAAATAAAATATATTTCTAGAACATTCTGAAGCTTACCACAGCTTTATGATAAACTATTATACTTTCCACACATTTCCTGTTTTTTGCTTGCTCCTGCAATCTCAATTTGCAAAAAAAAAAAAGTCTTTGGCCTTGATATTTAAATTATAAAAATTAAGTTAGTGGCAAGATGATTAATTATTTTAGTGTTAAGAAGGACAAAGAAAAGCTCTTATGGATTTAAAAATGAGACAAGACTCTCACAGGTTATTTTTAAAGACATACTAAGGCAAGTGGATTGCCAATAATAATGTGCTATTAGACCATTGTTTTCTTTCTCTGTCTTTATCATTCCATACATTCAGTGTGAAAAATAAGGAAACACAGGAATATGATTTCCTGTCCATTCTAGACTTTTACTTTTATTTTTAAATTTCCATAGATTAAGTTATTGGTAAAAACAGGTCACTAAAAAATAGACTTTCATGTAAGTGAGGCAATAGACTTTTTCTGTATATACTCATGAAGAAATTAGGAACAATAGATGGAAGTTACAGGGAAGAAATTTTGATTCAATGCATGGAAAAATTTTCCACGAGTTAGAATTCTCCAAAATTACAATTAACCACATTGTACCATAGTGAATTACTCTTCACTGGGAATGTTTTAGCTGACACTGAATAAATAGCAATGTGTCATGCATGGCATAGTAGTGAATATTTGATTGAATGAAATATTGAGTTAAATACCTTCCAAAGTTAATATTCTATTTTATGATACTATAAGATCTACAAATACATTCAGTAATTCAACATACATATATTAACTGTAACCTAATTTGTATAAGGCATTTTGTCAACTGCTTCAAAAAAGAAGTACAAGGTGGAAGGAATGAAAAGTCCATTGAAATTGGTGTTAAAAGATCTGGTTCAAATGTTAGATTTGAAAACTATTCATGTTAGTGAAACAATAGGAACATTGTCCTACTGAAACCCAGTCTCATATTGTACTAGATTACATTATGTCAATTCATATTATATGACAGCATGTCAATTCATTACCAAGCATGGATTTATTTAAATGCTTTTTTTAAAGTCTCTTCCATCCCCAATTTGAAAATGGGTATTTACTCCACCAATGCAGATCACTACTCTGAAATGTCTTCTCATCACATACACTTCTTATTTAAAGATGTTTAAGGTGTCCATTCTCTCTCTTCAATCCAACTTGAGCAATGGTATGTGGAATAAAAGAGGTGACTTATTTTTCAGATTTTCAAATATATATAAATATGAATCCTTTTGAGCACTACTCTGTTTAAATCCCAGAAAACAGTTTCTTGTAGGGTATATGTTCATGTGTGTGTGTGTGTGTGTGTGTGTGTGTGTGTGTGTGTGTGAGTGTGTTTATGAATCATATGGAGAACTGAAAATTCCCCTTTGTAGGTTCCTCTATGATTTAAGGTTTGAAGTAATAATCAAGGAAAGGCAAGAATATGATAGCTCCTTTGCTTTAGGGGGAAAATAAGTTCTAGCAAAATTGGAAAACTGAACTCCCACTACTGATGTGCTGCTGAATATAGAAGATGTAACTATGTAAACATGCTGATTGGTTTCATTGCAAATTTAGGTTATATAATCTTAACTGGCCCTCATTATCAGAAGTTATTTTTGAAACATCCACCCTTAACTATTTTCTATCCTACTCACTACATAGGTTGTTTTAAACCATTTCTTGAAGCCTTCCAAAGCACCTACTGTCTGTAATATCTCATCTAAGGACCTCCACTCATATTATTTTTTTCTTTTTTTTTCTCCTCTCATATTATAATAGGAAAATAGAGACAATTTACTGTATGCTTCCTTGTCATTTTTTCTTTTTTTTCTTTTTTTAACTTTATTAATTTATTTTGATTCATCAACAATCACTTCCATAAGCTTTTGAGTTTAAAATTTTTCTGTACCTCCCTCCTACCTCCCTCCCCAATATGGCATGCAATCTGATATAGGTTATACATATACATTCCTATTAAACACATTATCACATTAGTGATGTTGTAAGTAAGAATTAGAACCAATAGGAGGAACCACCAGAAAGAGAAAACAAAACAAAACAGAAGAAAAAAATAGCAAATAGTATGTTTCAATCTGCATTCAAACTCCATAGTTCTTTCTTTAGATTTAGATAGCATTTTCCATCATGAGGCCTTTGGAGATGTCTTAGATCCTTGCTTTGTTGAGAAGGGTTAAGTCTATTGATATTAGTCATCACACAACGTGGCTATTACTATGTACAACATTCTCCTGGTTCTGCTTGCTTCACTCTACATCAGACCATAGAAATCTTTCCAGGTTTTTCTGAAGTCTGCCTGCTCATTGTTTCTTATAGCACAATGGTATTCCATCACCTTCATATACCACAACTTGTTGAGCCATTCCCCAATTGATGAGCATCCTCTCAATGTCCAGTTCTTTGCCACCTCAAAAGGAGCTGCTATAAATATTTTTATATATGTGGGTCCTTTACCCATTTGTATGAACTCTTTGGGATATAGCCCTAGAAGTGCTATTGCTGGATCAAAGGGTATGCACATTTTTAGAACCCTTTGGGCATAGCTCCAAATTGCTCTCCAAAATGGTTTTATGATTCCACAACTCCACCAAGGCATTAGTGTTCCAATTTTCCCTCATCATCTCCAACATTTATCATTTTCCTGTTTTGTCATGTTGGCTAATCTGAAAAGTGTGGATGTGGTACCTCAGAGTTGTTTTCATTTGCATTTCACTAATTAATACTAATTTAGAACATTTTTTCATGTGATTATAGATGGCCTTAATTTCTTCATCTGAGGACTGCCTGCTCATATCCTCTGACTACTTTATCAATTGAGAATGACTTGTATTCTTATAAATTTGACAATTCTCTATATATTTTAGAAATGAGGCCCTTACCAGACACACTGACTATAAAAATTCTTTCCCAATTTTCTACTTTCCTTCTAATCTTAGTTGCATTAGCTTTGTTTGTGCAACAACTTTTCAATTTAATGTGATTAAAGTTATTCATTTTGCACTTCATAATGTTCTCTACCTCTTGTTTCATCATGAATTCTTCTGTTCTCCATAAATTTGATAGGTAAACTATTCCTTGCTCTCCCAGTTTGCTTACAGTATCAGCCTTTATACCTAATCATGAGCCCATTTTTGACTTTATTTTTGTATATGGTGTGAGATTTTGGCCTATGCCTAGTTTCTGCCCTACTCTTTTACAGTTTTCCCAGTACTTTTTGTCAAATAGTGAGTCAGAAAGTGTGGTCTTTGGGTATATCCAGTAGTAGATTACTATAGTCATTGACTACTGTGTCTTGCATACTTAAGCCATTCCACTGATCCATAATGCTATTTCTTAGCCAGTACCAAGCAGTTTTGATGATTGCTGCTTTATCATATAATTTAAGGTCTGGAATGGCTAGGCCACCTTCCCCATGCATTTCTTTTCATTAGTTCCCTTGATATTCTGGACCTCTTGTTATTCCAAATGAATCTTGTTATTATTTTTCCCAACTCCATAAAATAAAAGTTTTTGGTAGTTTGATTGGTATGGCACTGAACAAATAAATCAACAGGTATAATTGTCATTTTTATTATATTAGTTTAGCCTACCCGTGAGCAACTGATGTTTTTCTAATTATTTAGATCTGACTTAATTTGTGTGAAAAGTGTTTTGTAACGGTGTTCATATAGTTCCTGGGTTTGTTTGGGGAAGTAGACTCCTAAATATTTTACAATATCTATAGTAACTTTTTTTCTGTTAACCAAGGGGAGCTTTATTGAAGCAAAAGCTGAGGGCTAGCCCTGGAAGAAGAACTAGCAATTTTCAGAGGGACTTGGGCTTGTTTTTATACACAATTTTTGGACACTTAGCCAAGAGTTCTTAGTGAGTGGTTAATCACAGGGGAAAAGGTGTCACAAAGGGGAAGCAGGTGTGCTGGGTACAATTCAAGGATGTGATCATAAAACAAGGAACTTAGATTCCCACATTTGGTCTGGTATGAAGGCTAATCACATTACATTAACGTGAAGTAGAATTTCTCTTTTTCTTGCTATTGGGCTTTGTTGGTAATATATAGAAATGCTGGTGATTTTTGTGGGTTTATTTTATAGCCTGCAACTTTGCTGAAGTTATTTATTATTTCAAGTAGTTTTTTATTTGATTCTCTAGGATTCTCTAAGTGTATCATTGTATCATCTGCAAAAGAGTTATAGCTTTATTTCTTCTTTGTCTATTCTAGTACCTTCAATTTCTTTTTCTTCTATTATTGCTAAAGCTAATGTTTCCAATATGATATGATGCTTGCTGAAGGTTTTAGGTAGAAGTTATATGTTATTTTAAAGAAGACTCCATTTATTCCTATGCTCTCTACTGGTTTTAATAGGAATGGGTGTTGTATTTTGTCAAAATCTTTTCTCTGCAAATATTGAGATGATCACGTGGTTTCTGTTAGTTTTGGTGTTGATATGGTCAATTATGCTGATAGTTTTCCTAATATTGAACCAACCCTGCAGTCCTGGTGTTGATATGATCAATGATGCTGATAGTTTCCCTAATACTGAACAAGCCATTCATTCCTGATGTAAATCTCACCTGGTCATAGTGTATTATTCTTGTGATAATTATCCTTGTGTATAATCTCTTTGCTAATATTTTTTTTAATTTTTGCATCTATATTCAATAAGGAAGTTGGTCTATAATTTTCTTTCTCTGTTTTGACTCTTCCCAGGTTAGGTATCAGCACCATATTTGTATCATAAAAAGAATTTGGTAAGACTCCTTCTTCACCTATTTTCCCTAATAGTCTATATAGTATTGGAATTAATTATTCTTTAAATGTTTGATAGAATTTGATTGTAAATCTATCTGGCCTTGGAGGTTTTTTCCTAGGGAGTTCATCAATGGCTTGTTCAATTTCTTTTTTCTGAGATGGGGTTATTTAATATTTTACTTCCTCTTCTGTTTATCTGGGCAAATTTTACTTTTGTAAGTATTTATCCATTTAGGTAAGACTGTCAAATTTGTTGGCATACAGTTGGGCAAAATTGTTCCCAATTATTGTTTTAATTTCCTCTTCCTTGGTGGTAGTTTCACCCTTTTCATTCTTGATACTAGTAATTTGGTTTTCTTCTTTCTTTTTTTTTAATTAGATTGACCAAAGGTTTATCCATTTTATTGTTTTTTAATTATATTTTATTGATTTTTATTATATTACACATAATTTTTATTGCATCATGATCTGAAAAGAAAACATCTTAATTTCAGAAAAAGCAAAAGCAAAAATAGATCTTATCAAAAGAGATAAGGAAGGAAACTACATTCTGCTAAAAGGCACTATAGACTATGAAGTAGTATCATTACTAAACATATATGCACCAAATGGTATAGCATCCAAATTCTTAGAGGAGAAGCTCATGGAGTTATAGTAAGAAATAGGCAGCAAAACTATGCTAGTGGGGGACCTCAACCTCCTCCTCTCTGAACTAGATAAATCTAGCCACAAAATAAACAAGAAAGAAGTTAAGGAGGTGAATAGAATATTAGAAAGGTTAGGTGTAGTAGACCTCTGGAGAAAATTGAATGGGGATAGAAAGGAATATACTTTTTTCTTGCATTACATAGCACATACACAAAAATTGACCATGTTCTAGGGCATTAAAAACCTCACAATCCAATGCAGAAAGACAGAAATATTAAACATATCCTTTTCAGATCATAATACAATAAAATATATATAATAAAGGGCCACAGAAAGATAGACTACAAATAATTTGAAACTAAATAATCTAATCCTAAAAAATGAATATTTCAACCAACAAATCATAGAAACAGTCAATAACTAGAGGATGCCAATAATGAGACAATATGCCAAAACTTATGGGATGCAGCAAAAGCAGTTCTTAGGGAAGTTTTATATTTCAAAATGCTTACATGAATAAAATAGGGAAAGAGGAGATAATGAATTAGATAATGAATTCTAAAAATTAGAAAAAGAACAGATGAAAAATCCTCAATTAAACACCAATTTAGCAATACTGAAAAGCAAAGGAGAAATTTAAAAAATGGAATTAAGAAAACTATTGAACTAATAAATAAAAATAAGAGCTGGTTTTATGAAAAAAAATAAAATAGATAAAACTTTGGTTAATTTAATTAAAAAAGAAAGAAGAAAGCCAAATTACCAGTATCAAAAATGAAAAGGGTGAATCCACTACCAATGAAGAGGAAATTAAAACAATAATTAGGAACTATTTTGCCCAACTGCATGCCAATAAACTTGACCATCTTAGTGAAATGGATGAATATTTACAAAAATATAAATTGCCCAGGTTAACAGAAGAGGAAGTAAAATACTTAAAAAAACCCATCTCATAAAAAAGAAATTGAACTCCCTAGGAAAAAATGTCCAGGGCCAGATGGATTTACAAGCAAATTTTATCAAACATTTAAAGAATAATTAATTCTAATACTATATAGACTATTAGGGGAAATAGGGGAAGAAGGAGTCTTACTAAATTCTTTTTAAGACACAAATATGGTGCTGATAACTAACCCAGGAAGAGTCAAAACAAAGAAAGAAAATTATAGACCAATTTCCCTAATGAATATAGATGCAAAAATTAATACACACACACACACACACACACATATATATTAGCAAAAAGATTATACCAAATTATCACAAGAATAATATAATACGATCAGGTAAGATTTATGCCAGGAATGAGAAGCTGGTTCAGTATTAGGGAAACTATCAGCATAATTGATCATATCAACACCAAACCTAACAAATACCACGTGATCATCTCAATAGATGCAGAAAAAGCTTTTGACAAAATACAACACCCATTCCTATTAAAACCACTCGAGAGCATAGGAATAAATGGAGTCTTCCTTAAAATATTAAGTGGCATCTACCTAAAACCTGTAGCAGGAATCATATGTAATGGGGACAATTTAAAAGTATTTCCAACAAGATTGGGAGTGAAACAAGGATGTCCATTATTACCACTATTGTTCAATATCATAATGGGAATGTTAGCTGCAGCAGTAAGAGAAGAAAAAGAAATTGAAGGTATTAGAATAGGCAAAGAAGAAGCAAAGCTTTCACTCCTTGCAGATGACATGATAGCATACTTAGAGAATCCTAGAGAATCAAGTAAAAAATTACTTGAAATAATAAACAACTTTAGTAAAGTTCCAGGTTATAAAATAAACCCACATAAATCATCAGCATTTCTATATATTGCCAACAAAGCCCAACAACAAGAAATAGAAATGGAAATTCCTTTTAAAGTTACTATAGACAGTATAAAATGTTTAGGAGTCTATCTACCTAAAAAACCCCAGGAACTATATGAAAACAATTACAAAACACATTTCACACAAATAAATTCAGATCTAAATAATTAGAAAAACATCAGGTATTCATGGGTAGGCCGAGCTAATATAATAAAAATGACAATTCAACCTAAGCTAATTTACTTAGTCAGTGCCATACCAATCAAACTACCAAAACTTATTTTATATGGTTGGAAAAAATAATAACAAGATTCATTTGGAATAACAAGAAGTCCACAATATCAAGGGCACTAATGAAAAGAAAGGCAGGGGAAGGTGGCCTAGCAGTTCTAGATCATAAATTGTATTATAAAGCAGCAATCATCAAAACTGCTTGGTACTGGCTAAGAAATAGAGTGGTGGAGCAATGGAATGAGGTAGTTATGCAATACATAGTAGTCAATGACTATAGTAATGTACTATTTGATGAACACAAAGACTTCAGCTTTGGGATAAGAACTCATTATTTGACAAAAACTGCTAGGAAAACTGGAAAAACAGTATGACAGAAACTAGACATAGACCAAAATCTCACACCATATGCAAAAATAAAGTCAAAATGCGTTCATGATTTACATATAAAGGCTGATCATATAAGCAAACTGGGAGAGCAAGGAATAGTTTACCTATCAGATTTAAGGTGAACAGAGGAATTCATGACCAGACAGGAGATAGAGAATATTTTGAAATGAAAAATGGATAAATTTGATTACATCAAATTGAAAAGTTTTTGCACAAACAAAGCCAATGCAACCAAGTTTAGAAGGAAAGTAGGGGAAAGAATTTTTACAGCCAGTGTCTCTGGTAAGGGCCTCATTTCTAAAATATATAGAGAATTGTCAAATTTATAAGAATGCAGGGGACAGAATCAAGATGGTGGAGTGAAAGCAGTGACTTGCTTGAGCTCTCCCCCAAATTCCTCCAAATAACTGTAAAAAAAATGGCTCTGAAGAAATTTTAAAGCAGCAGAACCCACAAAAAGAGAGAGTGAAACAAATTTCCAGGCCAAGACAACCTGGATGGTTTATCTGAAAGGTATAGCATGCCAGGAGGGGAGAGGAGCGCAGGGTGTGGCATGGGCACACAGGCTGCAGCCACCCTGGAGTAGGGCTCAGAGGACTGAATCTCAGGGAGCTGTGGTGGTCTCCAGACATCTCAATCCATGAAAGCCAAAGACAACTTAGAAGATCAGAAGGGCAGTGGGAAAAGTCTGTGACTGAGGTGAGAGGTAGAAACTAGGTCTCAGCTGCCCCTGGGGCAGCAGCTACCTCCTGAGCTTCCAGCCCACACACTGAGGGGGAATTGAGTAGCTGAACAGAGGGGGATTGCAGGGATCTATTTACCAGTGCTGATGCAGGAATCTCTTGCTTTGCCTGTGCTTGGATCTGGGTCAGAGTTCTGAGGGGCAGTCCTGGGGCAAGAAGGAGTGCTGGTGTGGTGGAGCTTGTTGTGGTGGTGAAGAAGAAACACCTTGCCCCTTATCATACCAACTTGGAAGAACTGAAAATTTACAGGTCCCTTGAAGTACCTCTGAACATAACTGTATAAAGCCCCGAAGCATAGCACAGTACAGTCTCCACATTGGAAGCCGTATCTTACCTTAACAAAGAGTTTAAAACTCAAGTAATTGGCCAGGATTATGAGTAAGCAGCACAAAAAAGAGTCAAACTATATTATCTTACTTTGGTGACAAAGAAGATCAAAACATACAATCAGAAGAAGACAACAAAGTCAAAGCTCCTGCATCCAAAGCCTCCAAGAAAAATATAATCAGTCCCAGGACCTGGAAGAGCTCAAAAGCAATTTTGAGAAGCAAGTAAGAGAAGTAGAGGAAAAACTGAGAGTGATGAAAGAAAATCATGAAAAACAAGTCAATAGCTTACTAAAGGAGACCAAAAAATATTGAAGAAAACAACACCTTAAAAATAGCCTAACCCAAATGGCAAAAGAGGTCCAAAAAGCCAATGAGGAGAAGAATGCCCTCAAAAGCAAAATTGGCCAAATGGAAAAGGAAGTCCAAAAGATTACTGAAGAAAATACTTTCTTAAAAATTAGAGTAGAGCAATTGGAAGCTAGTGACTTTATGAGAAATCAAGACACTGTAAAACTAATCCAAAAGAATGAAAAATTAGAAAACAATGTGAAATATCTCATTGGAAAAACAACTGACCTGGAAAATTGATCCAGGAGAGAGAATTTAAAAATTACTGGACTATCTGAAAGCCATGATCAAAAAAAGAGCTTAGACATCATCTTTCAAGAAATTATCAAGGAAAACTGTCCTGATATTTTAGAACCAGAGGGCAAAATAGAAATTGAAAGAATCCACTGATCTCATCCTGAAAGAGATCCCCAAAGGAAACTCCTAGGAATATTGTAACCAAATTCCAGAGTTCCATGGTCAAGGAGAAAATATTACAAGCAGCCAGAAAGAAACAATTCAAGTATTGTGAAAACACAATCAGAATATCACAAGATTTAGCAGCTTCTCCATTAAAGGACCGCAGGGCATGGAATATAATATTCCGGAGGGCAAATGAGATAAGACTACAACCAAGAATCACCTAGCCAGCAAAACTGAGTATAATCCTTCAGGGGAAAAAATGGTCATTCAGTGAAATAGAGGACTTTCAAACATTCATGATGAAAGGACCAGAGTTGAATAGAAAATTTGACTTTCAAATACAAACCTCAAGTGGAACATGAAGAGGTAAACAGGAAAGAGAAATCATAAGAGACTTATTAAGGTTGAACTATTTACATTCCTGAATGGAAAGATGATATTTATAACTCATGAGACCTTTGTCAGTATTAGGGTAGTTGGAGGGAAAAAATATATGTGTCTATATATCTATATATGTATATCTAGATATATATAGATATATACGTACATATAATATACATAGATACATACATATGTAGATATATAGATAGAGATATATTGATAGATAGATAGATAGATAGATGGATAGATAGATAGATAGATAGATAGATAGAAAAATAGATAGAGGGCATAGGGTGAGTTGATCTGGAGAACAAAATTAAGGGGTGAGAGAGAATTATACTAGGAGAAGGAGAAAGGGAGAGGTAGAATGGGGTGAATTATCTCACACACAAAAAAAAAACAGAAAAGAAAAGGCTCTTACAGTAGAGAGGAAACAGGGAAAGGTGAGAGGGAATGAGTGAATCTTATTCTCATAGGATTTGACTTAAGGAGAGAATAACATACACACTCAATTGGGTATGGAAATCTGTCTTACCCTACAGAAAAATAGGAGGGAAGGGGACAAGAGAGTAAGTGGATGATAGGAGAAAAGATTGGGAAAGGGGGTAATCAGAAATAAATACTTCTGAGGAGGGACAGGGTCAAAAGAAAGAATAGAATAAATGGGGGGCAGGATAGGATTAAGGGAAATAGAGTTAGTTTTTCACAGCATGTCTACTATGGAAGCATTTTGCATAACTGCACATATATAACCTATATTGAGTTGCTTGCCTTTTCAATGAAGGTGAGTGTGGAGGGAGGAAGGGGGAAAATTTGGAACCCTAAGTTTTAAAAACACATGTTTAAAAAAATGTTTTCACATGCAACTGGGAAACAAGAAATACAGGAAATGGGGTACAGAAATCCATCCTGCCCTACTGGAAAATAGAAGGGGAAGGGGATAAGAGAAGGGGAGGGATAGAAGGGAAGGCAGACTAGGGGAAGGGGTATTCAGAATGCATGCCATCTTGGGATGGGGGAGGGGTGAGATGAAGTGAACTCAAAATCTTGTGGAAGTAAATGTTGAAAACTAAAAATAAATAAATTTATTAAAAAAATTTATAAGAATACAAGTCATTCCTCAATTGATAAGTAGTCAGAGGATATGAACATGCAATTCTCAGATGAAGAAATTAAAGCCATCTATAATCACATGAAAAAATGCTCTAAATTAGTATTGACTAGTGAAATGCAAATCAAAACAACTCTGAGGTACCACATCATAATTTTCAGATTGGCCAACATGACAAAACAGGAAAATGATAAATGTTGGAGAAGATGTGGGAAATTTGGAACACTAATGCATTGTTGGTGGAGTTGTGAAGTCATACAACCATTTTGCAGAGCAATTAGGAACTATGCCCAGAGGGTATACCCTTTGACTCAGCAAGAGCACTTCTAGGGCTGTATCTCAAAGAGATCATACTGATGGGAAAAGGGTCCCCATGTACAAAAATATTTATAGCAGCTCCTTTTGTGGTGACAAAGAATTGGACATTGAGAGGATGTCCATCAATTGGGGAATGGCTGAAGAAGTTGTGGTATATGAACATAATGGAATATTATTGTGCTATAAGAAATGATGAGCAGGAAGACTTCAGAAAAACCTGGAAAGACTTGTATGGACTAATGCTGAGTGAAGTGAGCAGAACTAGGATAATATTGCACACAGTGACAGCCACATTGTGCTATGGCTAACATTGATAGACTTAGTCCTTCTTAGCAATGCAAGAATCTAAGTTATTTCCAAAGGCCTTATGATGGGAAATGCTATCCACATCTAAAGAAAAAACTATGGAGTTTGAATGCAGATTGAAACATACTATTTGCTACTTTTTCTTCTGTTTTGTTTTGTTTTCTCTTTCTGGTGGTTCCTCCTATTGCTTCTAATTCTTACTTAACAACATCACTCATGTGAAAATATGTTTAATAGGAATACATATGTATGGCTTATATCAGATTGTGTGCTGTCCTGGTGAGGGAGCTTTGGAGGGAGGGGGAGAAAAATTTAAAAATCAAAAGCTCATGGAAGTGATTATTGATAAATCAAAATAAATTAATTTTTAAAAAAAGAATGACTACAATGAGATAACATTAAAAAATTGTGGGATAAAGTCAAAGCAGTACATAAGGGAAATTTTATAGTTCTACATACCTGAATCAATAAAAAGGAGAAAGTGCAGATCAATGAAACTAAAAAAAAACTAAAGAAATAATACATTAAAAATCCCAAGTTAAACACCAAATTGGAACTCCTAAAAGCCAAAGGAGAGATTAATAAAATTAAAAATAAGGAAATAATTAAACTGATATATAGAATTTGGAGTTGGCATTATGTAAAAAAGGAAATAGATAAACTATTGGTTAATTTGATTTAAAAAAATAGAGAAGAAAACCACATTACTAGTATCAACAATTAAAAAAGATGAATACACCAACAATAAACATTAAATTGAAGCAATTATTAGGAGTCATTTTGCCCAATTATTTGCCAACAAATTTGACAATATGAGTAAAATGGATGAAGATTTACAAAAATAAAAAATTGTCCAGATTAAAAGAAAAAAATAGAATACTTAAATAACTCCATCTATAAAAAACAAAAATTAACATGCTGTCAATGAGCTCCCTAAGAAAAAATCCAGAGGCCCAGATGGATGTACAAGTTAATTAAGCCACATACTTTATGAAAAATAGGTATAAAAAGAGTTCTGCCGAATTCTTTTTTACGACACAAGTATCATTTAGATACCTAAATCAGTAGAGTGAAAAACACAGAAAATATAGACAAATTTCATTAATGAATATTAATACAATTTTTTAAAAAAGTAAATAGTAGAAAGGCGATGAAATAGCCATCTATCCAAAAGATAATACAGCATGATCAGGTAGGATTTAGATGAGGAATACAGTGCTGGATCATAATTAAGAAAACTATAAGCATAATTGTCCACATCAATAAAAAACAGCAAAAAATAATTATTTCAGTAGATACGAGAAAAAGCTTTTGACAAAATACAGCCTTCGTTCCTATTTAAAAAAACACAAAATATAAGAATAAATAGAGCTTTCCTTAAAATAAGTAGTGTTTATCTAAGACCATCATCAAGCATTATTTGGAAAGGAGATAAGCTAGAAGCCTTCCCAGTAAGGTCAGGAGTGAAGCAAGGGTGTCAATCATCACCAATATTACTCAACATTGTACTAGAAATGCTAGCTATCACAATGAGAGAATAAAAATTGAAGGAATTAGAATAGGCAATAAAGAAGCATAGCTATTACTCTGTGCAGGCAACATGATGGTATACTTGGAGAATCCTACAGAATCAACTAAAAAACTAATTGAAATATTTAGCATAATTGCAAGATATAAAACAAATCTACATAAATTAATTTTTATACATTATTGGCAATGTTCATCTAAAAGACATAGAAAGAAAAGTTCCATTTAAAACAACCATAGACATTGTAAAATATTTTGGAGTCTACCTGCCAATACAAACCCTGGAACTACATCAACACATTTACAAAATATTTTACATAATTAGTCAGGTCTAAATAATTAGGGAAAAATACCAATTGCTCACGAGTAAGTGCAACCAATATAATATAAATTATAATTTTATCTAAATTAATTTACTCTTTCAATACCATACCAATTAAAATACTAAAAAATATTTTATGAGGCTAGAAAAATGATTATACAATTTTTCTGCAAGAACAAAAGGTCAAGAATATCAAGGGAATTAATTTTTTAAAATGTTAAGGAAGTTGACTTAGCAGTTCTAGTTATCAAATTGTATTGTAAAGAAATAATCATCAAAACAATCTGATACTAAGAATTAGAATACAGGATCAGTGGAATGGATTAGGTACACAATATACAATAAGTAATGACCATGGCAATCTGGTAAACCCAAAGTTCTAAAATTTCAGGACAAGAACTCACTACTTGACAAAAACTTCTGGGAAACCTAGAAAGCAATTTGGAAGAAATCAGGTATAGACAAACATCTTTCACCTTATACCAAGATAAGGTAAAAATGAGTATGTGATTTAAACATAGTGATACCATAAGAAAATTAAGAAAGTGTGGAAGTTTGCCTGTCAGATCTACAGATGAAGGAAGAATTTGTGACCAAACAAGAGATAGGGAGAATTTCAAGATGTAAAATGGACAATTTGGTTTACATTGAATTGAAAAGTTTTTGCGTGAATTTCAATATGCAAAATGAATGATTTTGGTTACATTGAATTGAAAAGGTTCTACACACACACACACACACACACACACACGCAAAACAAACAAACAAAAAATGCATCCAAGATTGGAAGGAAAGCAGAAAACTGAGTTGAAAATTAACATCAAGATTCTCTGATAAAGTTTTCATTTTTCAAATATATAAAGAACTGAGTCAAATTTATTAGAATACAAGTAATTTCCCCATTGAGAAATGGTAAAAAGGATATGAACATGCAGTTTTCAGATGAAGAAACAAAAGTTATTAATAGTTACATTAAGAAATCCCTATTGATTAGAGAAGTACAAATTCAAACAAGTCTGAAGTACCACATCACATCTATCAGATTGGCTAATACAAAAGAAAATTAAAATGTCAAATATTAGAGAGGATGACTGAAAATTGTGACAATAATGTACTGTTGGTGGAGTTGTGAACTGATCCAACCATCCTGGAACACAATTTGTAACTATGCCCAAAGGGTTAAAAAAAACAAGCAAACAACTGTGCATACTCTTTACCAGGTAGTACTATTTCTTTGTCCTCATTCTTAAGAGAATAAAAAAAGGAAAATGACCAATACGCACAAAAAATGTTTATAGCAGCTCTTTTTGTGAGGGCAAAGAGGTGAAAATTGAGGGGATATCCCTCAATTGGAAAATGGCTGAACAAGTTGTGGTATATGATTGTGATGGATTCTTTTTTATGGTATAAGAAATGATGAATAAAATAGTTTCAGAAAAAATCTTTGAAAAACTCAAAAGAACTGATACAAAGTGAAGTGAGAAGAACCAGGAGAACATTGCGTGTAGTAAGAGCAATGTTGTGTGATGATCAACTGTGAATGACAGATATTATCTGCTCCGTTTCTTATCTAAGACAATTTTGAAGGACTTAAAATGAAAATGCTATACACATGCAGAGTCCAAATGCAGATCAATACATATTTTTTTTCACTTTTTTTATTTCGTGTCCCATGTTCTTTTTTTCATATCATGACTGATATGGAAATTTGTTTTGCATGACTGAACATGTATAAGCTATATCAAATGACTTGTATACTCAATGAGGGGGAGTGGGAGAGAGCAAATGAGGGAATTTGAAACTCACAATTTTAAAAAGTAAATGTAAAAACTATTTTTATATGTAATTGGAAAATGATTTTTTAAAAAATATTGGATATGATACTCTAACTTGAAAATAACACTCAGTTCTATTTACTACTAATAATTGTCATTTTGATGAGTTTATTTTGTCTATTAACATGTAACCGTCTTTCCATCATGTCATTCAGTCCTCAATGGATAGAGTATCTTTGGAGTCAGGAAATTGGGCTAAATTCCTTATGGGACCCTTGGTAGAAAATATAACCCTTGAGCACCTTAGGTTACTCTGTCAGATTAGAAATGACATAGTATAGAAAGAAAGTGAAGGCTTGTTTTGGTAGAGAAAATTTGTTACCAAGACCTACCTAGAGAAAGGAAATAATCAGTCTTGCCCTCCCCACCCCGTACACATACACACAAAAATGGTGTTCATCCTTTGCAGAATTTACTTATTTTATATAACAGTAATTCACATGCCTATAGTGTGAATGAAAAACCTTGAAGTTGTGTATGTGTGTGTATATACACACATAAGTGTATATGTAACTATATATGTGTAAACATGTATATGTATGTATATCTATGTGTGTACACATATATGTATATCTATCTAGCTATAATTGTGCTTATATGTGCATGCATATATATCTGTATTTTTCTCATATTTATAACATCTCTGAATGGTAGGTATTATCTTCTCCATTTAACAGATAAAAAATTAAAGATTAGCAAAGTTGTAATTTGTCCTGGGTTATACATAAATCTTTGTTGAACAGTTCTCAATCAAGTCTTTATGACTCCAGATCAGACTTTTATTTGTAATAGATAATTAATGAAATCTTGAAGTTCTCATATACTTTTTTTGTCTTCTTTTTAATGTGTTTCTGTTTGTTTCTTTTAATTTGATGATATTGCATTCACTTTTTTTCTTTTGTGAATACCAACTTGATGTTACATTAGAAAATTAAAGTAAACTGAGAATTTATTAATTAGGGTAGCAGTAACCAATAAATTCAGTCTATGACCTCTCAATAACCCAAGTTTCCAAAGTGAGGCTTACTAGACTTCATATAGTTTTGGGAAGTACAAATTATAAAGAAATGTTCCTTGTTTGAGTCCACCAGCTGTGCTGGAGATAGTGGACCAGATTCCTTTTTCCAACAAACCAGACAGCCTTGAAGAATAACTTAGTGGTGTAAAAATACTAGACCAGACTCCCTGGTATCCATCTGTCTCCTTCAAGGGTAGCATATTTTCTTGATAGAAGAATAGGACACAGATTAGCAGGAGATCTGAATTTCTAAACTTAGCTCATAAACAGAGACAAAGAAATATGGCTTAAGCAATCATGCAAAATGGGGCAGTAATACAGAATAAGATCAATTACGAAAAGGAATCAATTATAAAATGATACAGAATCAATTTAATTTCTTGATTGGCATTAGTGCAATCTTTTAATGCCTTACCATGGATCTTCAACATAACAGCTTTCTCAAGTTGCTTGTTTATAGAAGTATTTGTTGATAGTTCCATCTTCCCTCACATAGTCATTGAGGAAATGACCATCTCATATACTATTTTGCACAGGTCTTATTTTTTTCATTTTCTGCCCAATATAGAGTAATATATTGATTCTTAATGGTTATACAAATTCTATCTTAAAAATATTCTATTAATGTTTAGTTGCATGTTAGATTTATACCCTCAGATTGAAAAAGTAATCTTTGAAATTCCAAGCTAGATAGATGCATCTCTTCTTTAAGATAATTTTCAAGAATATTTGAAACAGTGCTATTGTTCATGTAATTAATTTTTGGTTAACCAGAACATCTGGACTTTGTTTAAATGAATTTTTTCAATGACTTTTAAATGTTTCTTTTTTTTTTAATTTTAGTAGCATCCTCAAATATCTCCTCCTTTTTTCCCAACAAGCCTGGCCTTAGGGATGAAATTATTTCTTATGATTGTCTTATATTAATCTGTCATACTTTGTTACATAATCCAGAGCTGCAAGTACTGTTGATACAAATCAGTGTGTAGTTGATGTCCTTAACTTGGTAGATGTTTCCAATTTGATGGTGACATAGAGAAGTATTCATCATTTTAGACTATTTCGTGTGCACACATTTTTTTTCTCACTTCAGTGGTTGAAATCACCTGCACTGTACCACTTCTAGCACATAGGGGAGGATATCAGTATTTCTGATTTTTTCCAGTATATGTTTCTTTTTATGATTCCATAACAAGACTTCAAATATCTTGTATGAGAAACTGATAATCAAAGAACCTTATAATCTTAAAGAGTTCCATGGGGCCACAAGAGATTAAGTGATTTGCCTAAGACCATACATTTGTCATGATTCATAGATGGAACTTGAGCCCAGGAATTTTAATCTCTAACATCAAATAACCATAATTCTGCTTATCATCATCATCATTATTGTTATCAACACTATTTTTAATTTTATACTGGTAAGGGAATAACACTGTGGCATTCATGCTAACATTTTCACAATTATGCCCTGACTTCAACATTACATCTATATTTTATTTGAAGGGATAAAAGCTTTTTTTTTAAGTGCTATTGTAATTGAAATAAAATTTTCTACAGAGATCCTTTTGAATTTCATATCTAACAGAAAACCATTAACCTGAAAGTGAAGATTTATAGTGGACCAAATGCTTTTAATTACCTTCCAGGTATAATTATGCATATGTCACAGATGGCAGGTAAAGCAGTTCTGGTATATGAAAGACAGTGTATGAATAATGACTATAGTTTGAACAACAAAAGAAAGTTGCTTTTCAGAGAAGACGAAGAAAAAACACATAACAGCTTCTCTTGTTGGGCATGACAAAAAAAGTTATGTAGCTGATGTGGTATTTTATTTAAACAATGCCACAAATAATAGATAATCTATTTGAATTGTTGTTCTAAGTCCTTTTTAATTTTTAAAAAAAAATATTTTAGACCAATGTTTTAAAGAGCATTCCATAGTTTCCAGAAGTCATATATGCATTTTCTCTCCAGTTGTTCTAGTATTTTCATAATACAGAATTCTTTGACCAAATTCCATTGTTGTACCATCCTCACCACCACTACCCTTCCCCCCAAAATAATCTTGTCTGTGTTTTGATACAGTGTAAAATTACTGAACGAACTATTATTTTATAACTTTTACACATGAATTTCAATTCATTTATGATAGCACAGAAAGAGTGGAGTGGTAGGTCTAAGAAAATAAAACCAAGTCCTGGCTAGTATTATTTCCCCTCCTAATTCAGATAACATGACATGATAAAATATTGCTATCTTTTTATGAGAAGATTTCAAATGATTTTTTTGTTTTTAGACTATTTATGATAACATGACCATATATTATGATAACCATGAATAAAAAGACAAGCCATGATTTTTTTTACACCTTATATAGCTAAAAGAGAGGCAGGATTGTGTGATAGCCTAGTGGTCTTTCAGTTAGGAAGACCTGAGTTAAAATTCTATATCAAAAACTTGTTATCTGTTTGATCCTGAGCAAGTCACAACCTCTTAGCCTCAGTTCCCTTATCTGAAAAATTGGGATTGTAATGGCAGCTACTTAACAAGGATGTCATAATAGTAAGGCAACATACTTCTTTTTTCAAACCTTAAAGTGCTCTATAAATGCTGTTTTTTTCTGCAGCTGCTGCTGCTGCTGCTGCTGCTACTACCACTACTACTACTACTAATACTATTACTATTACTATTACCACTCCTATGACTATTACTATTACTATTACTATTACTATTACTACTAGTACATGGAGAGTCAGTTTTAGAGTCATGAAGTTGTAGGTCCTGCCACTAACACAGATACTAACTGAATTACTGTGGAAATTATTTGACCTTTCTGTCCTGATCACTTATCTAAGATTACAAGTAAAAAAAGAGTTGCTGTTCTACATTGAGGTTTGCACAACCAAAGTTTTGCATTAAAATATAAGCACAGAGAATATATGTACTCACACAATAGCTAAAATATCTACTTAATCCATGTCTTTATGAATGTATCATGTTGAAAAAAGCCTCAACTGTTGTTTAAACTAAGCTTTCTTCAGCAAAAAGGATGTTTCTCTTTTGTTTAATATGATTGTGAACAAATAATACATTTGCTCCTTTTAGAAAATCAAAGAGTATCCTGAAAGCCATTGTTATAACAACTTACTGAATCAGATAAAGCAACCAATTCTACTCTCACATGCTCCAGTTAATTATAGTACTTGCAACAGCTACTTTACCAGACTACCGTGTAGTATGAGTTTCAGAAAATAACATTTTAGATAAGACATAATGTGTGGCATTATGGAAATTATAATCTATCAGCTAGAAACACTCCTAGACTTCCCATTCACCCTTTCAGTAATAAATTGCTATTCAAGTAACTATATGTGTAAATTCTTATCAACAGATGTACCTTGGGCAATGACTCAACTGACTCTCTCTCTTTCTCTCTCTCTCTCTCTCTCTCTCTCTCTCTCTCTCTCTCTCTCTCTCTCTCTCTCTCTCTCTTCCCTCTTCTCCTTCTCCTCCTTCTCCTCTCCTCCTCCTCAGAGAAATACATAAAGAACACCTACTAAGCATGGAGAGGTTATAATCTGTGTTGTCAAGGGAAGGGTATATGAACAGAGTTGAAATAAAGAATCTGGGAAGTCCTGAAATGTAGACTAATAACATTCTGTAGGAAAATTGTGAACATGTTTTATTCTTCTTTCATGAAAATCAATAGAGTGTGTTTTGACTAAATAATGTTCTTCAGTTTTGCCAAGAATACAGTCAATGACTTACCATATCTAGATCTCATAGAATTCAAGTCTGTGGTTTGTGCAATTCATTAAAAGCTGACAAGAGTATGAAAAGTTTATAATGTCATCATAATTTTTTGAAAGTCAGTATCCTTCAATTTCAGAAATTTTATCCCATGGGAGATATGGAAACAAAATGAGTGTTGCAAAAAAAAAATTATTATACACTGGCCCCATCCATTAAGAAAAGTGTGAATTGAAAAGAGATTATTCCTCTCATGCAAATAAAGGAAATATAAAAAGTTTTCAATGAATTAAGTTTTAATCTGGTAAGAGAGTTTTAGACTGTTATTATTTTGCAATGATAGATATAGATCTTTATCTTCAAATATCTGTTCACAAATATATTCAGAATATGTCATGTTCATAAATACAAATTGTTATTATGTAGTCCAGGTAAACATAATAGCAACTGAATATCTATTCTTTTCATGAAAATGAGGTTACCTTTTTTTTAAACATTTCTATTCTCTCTATGTGTATGTGTATATATGTATGCATATATACTAATAAGTATATACATATATGTATATTCAATGAAGTATATCATTTCAGTAATTAATGAACAGCCTAATCAAAAAGTATAATGAGAGGCTTGCACAATTAAAGGTGTTTTTAGAATCTTATCTCTAACCTTTTATTTACTCAGAGTCCGAATTAATTTTGTTGGGTGCCTAAAATAAGGTGGTTATGCTGTGTCTTTTAATTTCCACTTAGACAATGGGAAGTAGAAAGAACCAAGACTGGGCAGAACCAATATGACAAAGTAATGGGAGGGACTTATTTGAACTCTCCCAATTCCACTCCAAACATCATTAAAATAAAGCCCCAGATGATTTAAGGAGTGGCAGAACTTAAAAAAAAAAAGAATGCGGTGAAATAATTTTCTACTTTAGAACAACTTAGAAGGTCAGAAGGAAAGATATGTCTCACTAGGTTGAGAGTGAAGCACAATCTAGCACAGTGGAGTCTGTGCTTGAGCAAGCAAAGCAGCAGGCCTTGAGGGTGACTGAATGTGCAGTTTATGGAGCTCTTGGTCCACAGATAGTAAAGGAATAAGACAATTAATCAGAAGGAGGTCACAGGGGACCTTTTGCTGACACTGGGAGCAACATTCCATTGCATGGCCCATATGCTCTTCTAGGTGACAGTATCAGGTAGAGGAGGAGCAATAGAAGGAGTGGGAGACCTAGTCATAGTTCTAGGGTAAAAGAATGTTTGTTCACAGAACAGAGGACAGACCAGGAGGGCAATGACCACACCGCTCCTCAGGTCACATGAACTTGGAAGCACTGAAAACTTACAGACCTCCAGCACTAGTTCTGAAAACAGCAACATGCATGTACGCATGTATGCACACACACACACACACACACACACACACACACACACCCCTAAAACTCCCTCCCTCACTCTTGACGGCAGAGCCCAACTGGAACATTAAGTTAGAAGTCAAGAAATGGGTTGGAAAAATGAGTAAACAACAAAATGAGACCCTGAACACGGACAGTTACTATGATGGCAGGGAAAATCAAACACAAAGAGAATACTACAATGTCAAAACAGCTGAATGTAAAGCCTCAAAAAATGCAAATTGGTCTCAGGACCAGAAAGAATTGCTGAAACAGATCAAAACAGATTTTTAAAAATAAAATAAGAGAGATAGAGGAAAATTTAGGGAAAAGAAATGAGAGATGCAAGAAAATCATGAAAAAGTGGCAACAGCTTGATAAAGGAGGGATAAAAAATATCCTGAAGAAAATAACATTTTAAAAAATGGACTAGGGCAAATGGTAAAAAGAAGCACAAAAATCCATTTAAGAAAAGAACTCCTTAAAAAGTAGAATCAGCTGGGGCAGCTAGGTGACACAGTGGATAGAGCACTGGCCCTGGAGACAGGAGGACCTGAGTTCAAATACAACCTCAGACACATATTTCCTAAGTATGTGATGGTGGGCAAGTCACTTAACCCCAATTGTCTCACAAAGAAAAAGAAGAAAGAAAAAAGAAAAGAAAAGTAGAATCAGCCAAATTGAAAAGAAGGTACAAAAGCTCACTGAAGAAAATAATTCCTCAAAAATCATAATTGGGCAACTGGAAGTTAATATCTATGTGAGACATCAAGAAACAATAAAATAAATGTAAGAAGAAAATATTCTACCAGTAAAACAACTGACCTAGAAAATATAACCAGGAGAGATAATCTGACAAATTTTGGAGCACCTAAAAGCCATGATCAAAAAAAGAGCATAATAATCATATTTCAGCATATTATCAAGAACTGCCCTGAAATTCTAAGTCCGGAAGGTAAAATAATGATAGAAAGAATCCACCAATACTTCCTAAAAGAGTTTCCAAAAATGAAAATTCTCAGGAATAGGACAGCTAAATTCCAGAGCTCCTAAGTCAATGAGAAAATATAGCAACAGCCAGAAAGAAACAATTCCAAGTATTGTGGAGCCATAGTCAGGATAACACAAGATTTAGTAGCTTCTACATTAAAAGATCAGAGGGCTTGGAATATGAAACTCTGGAGGGCAAAAAAGCTAGGATTACAACCAAAAGTCACCTACTAAGCAAACCTAATATAATCCTTCAGAAAGAGATTGATATTTCATTTAAAAAATGATTTGAAGCATTTTTAATGAGAAGACCAGAGCTGAATAGAAAATTTTATTTTCAAATAAATGACCCAAGAGAAGCATAAAAAGGTAAAGAAATATTAAAAGGCATTCAACAAGGTTTAAACTCTTTACATTCCTACACGGGGATATACTTGTAACTTATAAAGAACTTTATCATTATTAGGACAGTTGGGAGTATACATGGACTGAGGGCACAGGTGTGAGTTGACTACAATGGAATGATATAACAAAAAGCAACATTTAGATGTGAGAAAGAGGGATGCACTGGGAGAAGGGGGAAGGGAGAAGTAGACTGAGATAAATTATATCACATAAAAGAGGTGAGAAAGAACTTTTACAGTGGAGGTAAAGATCAGGGTAGGTGGCATGGTAGGCAATATTTGAACCTTACTCTAATCTGGATTGATTCAATTATGAAATCACATACACATTCACATATACGGAAATTTATCTTACCCTACAGGAAAGTAGAAGGGTGGGAAATAAAAAAAAACTGAGAAGTGATAGAAGGGAAGGTGGGTAGGTGGAGGCATTAGTTAGAAGCAAAACACTTTTGAGGAGGGACAGGGTAAAAGGAGAGAAAGAAAGATAAACAAGGGAAAAAGTAGGATGGTCATTTCCCAATTGATAAATGACCAATGGATATATACCAGTCATTTCCAGATAAAGAAATCAAAGCTATCAATAGTTATATAAAATGCTTTAAATTACTATTGATTAGAGAAATGCAAATTTAAAAAAGTGTGATGTACCACATCACACTTCTCAGATTAGTTAATGTGAAAGTAAAAGGAAATGATAGATGTTTGAAAGGATGTGGGAAAATTGGGACATTAATGCACTGTTGGTGGAATTGTAAATTGGAGAGCAATTTAGAATAATAAGAGCAATATTGTAAGATTATCAACTGTGAATGATTTAGCTATTCTCAGCAATAAAATGATCTAAGATAATTCTGATGGATTTCTGATAAAAAAAAATATGCTACCCATCTCCAGAGAAAGAACTAATGGAGTCTGAATGAAGATTGAAGCATATGTTTTTATTTATTTATTTTTCTTGAGTTTTTATTTTGCTGAGTTTTCTTTCACAAGATGACTAATATGGAAACATATTTTCCATAACTACACATGAATAACATATTTCAAATTGCTTGCCTTCTCAAGGAGAGGGGATGACAGTGAGGGATTGAATTTGAAATTCAAATAAAAATAAGGTTAATAATTGTTTTTTACATGTAATTTGAAAAGAAATAAAATATTTAAAATAAAAATAACCACAAAAAACAAACAAACAAACAAAGAACCAGGACTTATGTAAGGGAATTGTTACTTAGAATCATCATAACTTCTCTCCTTTTCTGATATACTACATGGAGTAATAGTCTCTAGTAACTCCTAGATATCTTTAGCATTGTAAAATATCTAAGTAAGACTTCTTTTTCACATGAAAAATTTGCATTCAAACAAGGAAAGAGTTAACATTTTTCTAGATGCCATTTTTTTTTTTGTTCGATTCAGGGAAATCTCCAGCTAAGCTTTACTTCCCTTTTGACTATCAGGCCTTCAGCTCTTCCTTGATGAATTTCTTGTTCAAAGTTGTTTTTTCTCCACTTCTGGAAAAATTCTATGGAAATCATGAACAATGATCAAATCAACTCTGTCATTGCTGCTAGAGTGCATCAATTTAAACCTTTAGGGCTTTATGTTGTTGTTATTCTTGTTTTATAGATAAGGGACTGAGGCAAATGGGGTTAAGTGACTTGCTAGTGGTCACAGAGCTAGTAGGTATCTGAAGCGAGGTTTGAATTCATAAAGGTAAGTCTTCCTGACTCCAGGCCCAACACTCTATCTACTGTGCCATCTAGCCGCCCTTAGGAACCTAATGTTTAGAATATTACAGAACTATTCTGGTAACTTTCTGAATCAAAGTCCTTTTCTCTGGCCACCACTTCCACTTGTGAAAGTCATTAATCCCACTGAGAATGTAAGATGGAAGCTCTTTGAGGAAAGGGGCTGTCTTTCCTTTAAAAAAAATTGCATACCCAATATTTAATGTAATGCTTAGTGTATATTAAGCACTCCATTCATCATTTTTTTTTCATTCATTTGTTCATTCCTTCTTTCTTCTCTAGGAAGGACATACTAATAAAGGGAAAAATTCTTCCCTATGGACACTTAACCTATCTTTATCTCTCTTGTACTATAGCATCTACAAAATCTGATCTTCAAGAATGTCAATATCACATATCTCAAACTTAGGAAAATATATGTGAATATGTCTGTAAATACATACATATCAAATGAATGTTTTTACATGTCCTCATAAACTTATTCCTTACACATATATGTAAATACATAGATTTATTCACATAAATATACATATGTGGGACACAAAGAGCATTAATTAAGCACCTCTTATGGGCCAGGCACTGTGCTAAGCCCTTTACAAGTCTTATTTCATTTGGTCATCATAAGAACCATGTGAGGTAGTGCTATCATTATACACACTTTACAGTTGAAGAAACTTAGAAAGACCAAGGTTAAGTTTCTTTCCTAGGGGCACACACTTAGTAAGTATTTGAGGCAAATTTGAACTCAAGTATTCCTGACTCCATGTCCAACTCTCTGTCTACTATGCTAGCTTGTTGCCTGGATATCCGAATAGATACAGATTCAGATAAAGATGCAGATAGAAACAGATATATATTCAGATGTAGATATAGATACAAATACAGATATGCAGTAGATTCAACACTGAAGGGGGAATTTAAAAATTGAGTCCAACTATCTCATTTTTCACTGAATAAATCTAGATTCAAACAGTTTAGATGTCTTTCCCCAAACACACAGTTGTCTTTTTTTTAGTTTTTAATTTATTTTATTTTTAATTTATTGGACGAGCAAGTATTTCTACAACAGAATAGAATTTTAAAAAATATTGCACGTGAAACTACAAATCTACTATGTAAAACTTGCAATTCCATTTAAATATGTAATACAATTATCATGTACATTTCTTTTTTTCTTTTTTTTCTTCCCTTTCCCCCACCCTAGAGATGGCTACCATTAGACATAAGTATGCATGTATAAGTGTATATCTGTGTGTATATATGTGTGTGTGTGGATGTGTACACCCCTTCTGGATGCAGTTAAAGTCTTGCTTAATATGGCCTTTGAATTTAATTTGGGTATTTATCAAAAGGACTTATTCACTCAAAATTATTCTTAAAACAATATAGCTGTTACTGTATACAATGTTCTATTGGTTCTGTTCATTTCACTTTTCATTATTTCAAACCTGATCTTACTGAGAAGGCTTCTAGCTTATTCCCCTTACAAATAATGCTTGCTGATGGTTTTAAATTTTCAGGTTTTTTTCAGTTTTCAAGTGACCAAGGCAGAATTCAAAACCAGTTGTTCATAAATTCAAGTTCAGAGCACCAATACACTGCACTATCATGGTATGTATATATACTTGCACAAGCATGTCAATATGCAAAATATCACTAGTGTTAGTAATATAGGGACATATTAAAATATAATGCATTATGTTAATGTATTTCATGTGTGTTCATACACATATGCACATGCATATATAAAAGTATACATATGCATGTGTATATATTCATTCATATACACATGTGTGTACATGTGTTAATATCAACATATGAAACCTGACAAAGTTCATCTAAAATGCTTTCAGAATTAAAATAATGGCGACTTCAAGTAAAATTTGCATGAAATGCAATAGTAACATGATTTTCTGTCAGTGTTTGCATTTTTCACTTGTCTTCTCTTATGAGTTCTCAAAATGTTTTCAATTAACTTTTAAAAAATAATATACAAATACATTTTCTGCAACAATTTTTCTCATTAAAATAAGAAAAGTAGCACTAAAGCACATTACTAAATATCTTGAGAATTTGTATTAAAAAATGAAAAGTCATCTTCTGAAAATGAAATCAAGATAAGTTTAGTTTTCCATCAGGAAAAGAATGCCATATTGTGCAAACATTCTTCAGCTTTTAAAAAAAACATCTTATGATCTTGAAAAGTTCCCCTTTTGTATGATGTAAAAAGTTCAAGTTAGAATGAAGACATGAGCCCATTTCGACTTTATTTTGGTATATGGTGTGAGATTTTGATCTATGCCTAGTTTCTGCCATATTCTTTTCAAGTTTTCCCAGCAGTTTTTGTCAAAGAGTGAGTTCTTATCCCAGAACCTGAGGTCTTTGGGTTTATCAGCATGATGACTTTCTAACGTGTGATTTTATAAATGATATGAGACATGTGTTTGTATTTTGATTCATATGAGCTTATCAATTCCTTTATGTGCATTAAATGTTTTAATTATTTGTATTTCTTTAATTTGTTGAAGCAACAAATGCTAATTTTAAATAAACTTAAATGAATATTTTTGTTTCTGAACAATACATTTTTTTCTTCATTGAGAACTTATCATTTGGTAATTATTTATTTTCTTATAGTATAATCCTTTCATATTCCACTGCACATATAAAATGAAAATATAAGTGTAGACACAATCAATATAGAGAAAATAAATATATTATATTGATTATTATAATGGAAAGTGCTAAAAATGTAAAATATTGACAACAATTGATCAATTAGTGAGCATATGTTAAGTATTTTCTTTGTGCTGTATACTGTGCTAAGCACTGAGGATGCAATAAGAAAGCAAACCCCAAAATGAATAAAAATAAATCAATCAACCAATCAAAAATAAAACAAATAAAAACACATAATTCCAACCAAGTTTCTTATCTGAAGTAGCTTGCATTATGAGAAAGAAAATGTAACTAAATAAGCATATTCAAAAAAGAAATAAAATAACCTTAAGGAGGAAGGCCTTAGCAGTTGAAAAGTTGCATATGGAGGGGGTGCAAGAAAGGTCTCTTGTGGAAGGTGGTGTTTGAACTAAGTCATGAAGTCAGGGATTCTCTGAGGCCCTGGTGAACAGGAAGAACCTTCTAGGCATGAGGGTAGTCAGTGCAAAGAGGGAAATAGGATATCTAGTGTCATGTGTGAAGAACAACAAATAGCTTAGTACAATTAGACCATACAATGTGCACAAGTGTGTACCACAAAAAAAATTTTGGAATACAGTAAATGGACAGATTCTAATGAGGTTTAATATTATATATAAAAAATGAATGACATATCAACTGATTTTGAACTATAAACATCAATAAAAGTAAAAGTATTATTATTTATTTACATCTCTCAGCAAGAATACTCATGAAATTCTCCTACCATTTTCTACCACATATTTTGTGAGCAAGCATTTTTACTTTATTCTTGTTTTAAATAAAAATCCAGAAACAAAAAATGTGTGATTAGATTTAAAGTTGTGTTTTTCTGGTGTTAAGTCAAATCTTTTAAACATTTGTTCAGAGAGAAAAAAAAAACCCTGGATCAAAGCTTATATTGAATTATTATGTTATGTTGAACATCTTCTAAATTATAACTTATTTCATTAAAACCATTTATGATACAACACAATTTACAAAATAACGCAATGTAATATATCTTAGAGCAGAATAGCAAGTGTACAATGTTTTGCTAGATTATATTTAATTCTTATAGGATGTTCCACCTAAAGTCTTTATAATTATTTTATAATTAGAATTTGATAATTTCATTTGTAGAGTTTTATAAGTGTAGATAGAATAAACTTTTATAACTTATAAATATGATTATGTAGTGTTAATTTTAACTTTGATTTCTTGGGGAAATTTTATCATTTTAGTTATTTTAAGCACTTAAAGAATAAATCTAAAATATATTGTGATTAGTAAATTAGCATACCCTTGGAGTTGGCAACATTTTTTTGTTGTTGTTGAAAGGTTTTAGGGAATAAAAATGTTTCAGGAGCCACTACTCTAGCATCTTTTCCAAAAGAACATATGGGTCATTTCTAAAGATATATTCAATGGGCCAAGAGGCCTACAGTCAGGTAGTTGTGCTATTAGTAAAGACACTGATTCCCAGAGGAGTAAAGTGATGGCTAAGGACACACAGCATGTAAGTCCACCATTCCTATGTTCTCTGACTCTATAGCAGAATATATTTCCCACTTAATCGCAGGTATTGTGGTTAGTCCTATGGCTAGTCCCAAGAAGAACCTGAAGCATGTAGTACATCTAAAGCTCTGGATGCTGTATTAACTTATCCTGTTAACTTATAGGAGGTTTTGCTCTGAGAAAATCCACAAGGTCCCATAAGCTGAAAGAGTGTTCCACACTTATCATCTTTAGAAACAGAGTCAAGTATACATAACTGGAGATGAAGTAAAGATCTGCATGCAGTGATTCATCAAGGTAGATGGCAAAGTCCACAATGACATTACATATCCTATAGGCTTTATGGATGCCATTAGCATTAAGAAGACAGTGAACATTTTCATTTGTTTTATGACATGAAAGGATGTTTTGCTGTTCACCATTTCATGACTGGGAAGGCAAAGTACAAATTATACAAAATGAGAAAAATCATTTGTGGTACAAAAGGCATCCCCCATCTGGTGACCCATGATGCTCATCCTTTCTGTTAACCAGATCCTCTCATCAAAGTGAGTAACACCATTCACATTTATTTAAAAGCTAACAAGACCACTGATTTCATCAAGTTCAAAAATGATAACCTATATATGGTGACCAGAGGAGTTAACTTAGGCTAAATTGAGATCACAAGCTGGGAGAAAAATCCTGACTCTTTTGATATTGTCAGTAGTCCATGAAAAATATGCAAATGGCAATAGTTCTGTCACTAGACTCTCAAACTTTTTTTTTATTATCAGAAAAGGTAATAAACCTTGAATTTCCCTCCCCTGAGGAAAAAGTATCTGCCTCACAGTTGTTGAAAACAGAGACAAGAGATTGGTAGCTAAAAAGAGCAATGACTAAATTTTGGGGATAAGAATTGCAGGGTTTCAATCAAATTAAGATATTGTGATGCAATTTTTAATAAAAAAGTGATTACAAAAACATAAAACACAAGTAAAGCAAGACATAGATTTAGTCTCATAAAGTTAAACTCAATAAGCCATATATTCATTTCTCTTCTTTCCTTGGATTAAAGTTCTATGAATATTAATGTTGCATAAACTATTACAAAATATAGCTATATTTGTTTTGTTTAATTGTTTTTCTTTGTTACACGGGAAAGCTTGCTGGTTGGAAGATGGGGAGAGGGTGCAAACTGAAATGGCTGATGTAAAAACAAAAGACATCAATAAAGCTTCAAAGAAAAAATAATAAAAATGTGCTAAATGGAAAATATAGATGTATTAGAAATGGGATAGGCATTCATTGGTTCCACCACAAAAGAAGTGCCTAAAACTTATTAAACTCATGGCTTTAACAAATACTTTAAAAATGAACAATACCTTATCACATCTTCCGGGAGACAGAGTCTATTCTGTGGGAAAGCTGAAGTATTAATTGACTTTCATTTTGTATCATTACTGCCTAGCAACTTAAAAAAAAACATTTTTCTCTCTAGCAAATAAAAATGATCCTATCAGATGTAGTCATCTTTTCTTCCAGAAACAGTGCAGTTGCAAGAATGCACATACATAACTTGGAGGCAAGATGGCAGAACAAAGGAAGCAATGCAGATAAGCTCACCCAACATTCACCTTGAAACAACTTTAAAATGATGCCTCAACTCAAATTTTGAAGAAGCAGAACCAACAAAAAAAGGTCAGGGTGAAAAATTTCCCAGGCTAAGATCACATAAATGTCATCAGTAAAAGTCTGTGACAACAAATTGGGCAGTGACCCAGAGTGTAGCAGCAGCATTAGTGGTTGCCCTCAGATGCATCAACAACAGCAGCCGGAGCAGCTTTGGGAGCCTTCAACCCAGAGACAGTAAGGAGGTTGGAAAACTTATCAGAAAGAGATATCAAGTGGCCATTTGCTGGCACTGGATAAAACTGGAAATGATTGGGGAACTTTATTGCTCATAAGTTTCTGGGTTGCAGTTTCAGGGCAAGGGAGGATAGCTCGTTGCCAGTCACAAGGGATCTGGGGCCATGGTTACAGTTCATTTCTGGTTGCAGGAGACTAGGATACTTGGTCACAGTTCCAGGGTCAAGCAGTGCACTAGTGTTTATAGTAGAGGGAAGCAGGGCCTCTTTTTATGGAAAGACCAGAGTGTAGACCAAGAGAGCAGAAACCATACCTCTCCCATGATCAGATCACTTTGTATACATTGAAAACTTGGAGACCCCCAGAACTAGGTCTGAAAACAGTAGCATGACAAAGGCTGATGTATGGTACGGTGCCTTGCCACACTGAGGTGGACTTTAGCATAAAGTTTAAAGTCAAGAAATAAGCTGGAAAAATGAACAAATAAAAAAAGAACTTGACCATAAAAAGCTACCACTGTGGCAGAGAAGATCAAGACAAACTCAGAAGATGACAACAATGTGAAAGCAGCTACAACCATGGCCTCAAAGAAAAATGTGAATTGTACAAAAACCCAATAAGAATTCCTGGAAAAGTTAAAGAAAGAGATGAGTAGTAGAGGGAAAAATGGAAAAAAGAGATGGCAGTGATGCAAGAAAATTATGAAAAGAGAGTTAATAGCTTGGTAAAAGAAGCCCAAAAATATTAATGAAAATAATACCTTAAAAAAAAAACAGAATTGTCCTAATGACAAAAAGCACAAAAATTCACTGAAGAAAAGGACTCCTTAAAAGCAAAGCTGGTCAAAAGGAAAAAGGGGTACAAAAACTCACTGAAGAAAATAATTCCTTAAAAATTGTAATTGGGCAACTGGATGCTAATAACTCCATAAGACATCAAGATATAATAAAAGCAAAATTAAGAAAATGGAAAAAAGAAAAAAATGTGAAATATCTCATTGAAAAAACACCTGGAAAATAAATCCAAGATAATTTAAGAGTTATTGGACTCCCTGAAAGCCATCATAAAAAGAGTCTAGACACCTTATTTCAAGAAATTATTTAAAAAAAAACCTGTCCTTATATCATAGTACTTAAGGATAAAATAGACATTTATAGAATGCAATGATCACTTCTTGAAAGAGATACTAAGGTGAAAACTCAGAGGAATATTGTAGCCAAATTCCTGAGTTCCCAAGTCAAGGAGAAAATACTTCAAGTAGCCAGAAAAATATTTCAAATATCATGGAGCCACAGTCAGGATCATACAAGATTTAGCAGCTACCATGTTAAAGGAACAGAAGGCTTTGAATATGATATTCCAGAAGACAAAGGAGCTAGGACTACAACCAAAAACAATTTCTCCAGCAAAGCTGAGTATAACCCCTCTGGGGGAAATGTATATTTAATGAAATAGAGGACTCTCAAGCATCCCCAGTGAAAGACCAGAGATGAACAGGAAATTAGACATGCAAACAGAAGACTCAGAAGAATCAAAAAAAAAAAGCAAAAATGAAAGTGAAATAATTAGGTACTAGTATGTTTAAACTGTTACAATCCCATATGAGAGGATTGAACTTGTAACTTCTAAAAACTTTTTTTCTGGTACAAGTATGAGTTGATTATGTTGGAATGAACACAAAAAAAACAATAAAAGTGAGGAAGAGGGATGAACTTGGTAAAAGGGGAAGGGAATGGGGAACATATCTCAAATAAAAGTGGCGTGCAAAGAAGATCTTTTTAAATGAAAGGGAAAATTGGGGTGGGAGTGCTGTCAGACAATGCTTGAACCACATTCTTAACAGAATTGGTTCATGGGGGAAGAAAAAATATACACACACACAGTTGGGTATATAAATCTCTTAGACTCAGTAGGGAAATAAGAAGGGAAGGGGTTAAGAGAAATGGGGGGATGATAAAAGGAAGGGCAAATTAAGGGAGGCAGTAATCAGTGGCAAAACCTATCTCAGAGGAGGGACAGTATGAAAAAGAGAGAAGGATAAACAGAAGAATATAAAAGAGAAGGAAATACACAGTAATCATAACTCTGAATGTGAATGGGATGAGCTCATTCCTCAGAGAAAAACCAGAATCTAACAATATGTTGTTTATGAGAGAAAACACTTAAAACAGACACACACAGAGTTAAAATAAAAGGTGAAACAGGCTTCAACTGAACTTAAAAAACAGGGGGTAGTAATTACGCTCTCTGACAAAGCAAAAGCAAAATTAGACCCAATTAAAAGAGGTAATCAGGGAAACCACATTTTGATAAAAATACCATAGACAACGAAGTAAGAGCAAAAAATTTTACAGCAAGTTTCTCTGATAAAGGTCTCATTTTTCAAATATATAGACAACTGAGTCAAATTTATAAAAACTAGTGTAATTCCTCAGTTGATAAATGCTCAAAGAAAATGAACAGACTTTTCAGAAGAACAAATCAAAGCTGTCTAAAGTCATATGAAAAAAATATTCTTTATCAATATAAAAAAAGAAAAATGAAACAACTTTGGGATACCACCTCACATCTGGCAGAAATGGCAAATGCTGGAGGGGTTGAGGGAAATATGTATAATAAAAACAAACTGTTGTTGAAGTCATAAACTAACCCAATCATTCTGAAGTACAATTTAAACTATGCCCAAAGGTTTATAAAATTGTGTGTGCCCTTTAACTCAATAATACCTCTACTAGGTCTGTATCTCAATGAGATCAAAAAAAGGGGGAAAAAGACTTAGATGTATAAAATTATTTATAGCAGTTATTTATATGGTGGTAAAGAATTGGAAGTTGAGGGGATACCCATAAATCAGGGATTGGATGACCAAATTGCAGTGTATACAATTGTAATGGAATTCTATTGTGCTATAGCATATGATGAGCAGGATGCTTTCAGAAAAACCTGGGAAGACTTAAACAAATTGATTCAAAGTGAAGTGAGCAGATTCAAGGGAACATTGTAACAGCAATATTGTAATGAGATTAACTATGAAAACATTTAACTAATCTGATCAGTATAATTATCTAAAACAATTCCAAAGGACTCATGATTAAATATCCTATCCATATCCAGAGATAAAAGTCATGAACTCTAAGTGCACATTGAATTACATTTTTAAATTTTATCTTTTTAGGTTTTTTTGTGGTTTTTTTTTGCAACATGGCTAATATGTAAATATGTTTTGCATGGTGTCACATGTACAATTGATACCATAATGCTTGTATTCTCACTGGGTGGGGAAAGAACTAGAGAAGGGAAGAGAAGTCAGAACTCAGAATTTTTAAAAGATGAAGCTTAAAAAATAAATAATAAATATGTTAAAATAAATTTAGACTACTGTTCTCATGTTTATATACTTCAGCTACACATTGATTTGGGAAAGAAGGAACTTCAGTGGGGAGAACCATTTTATTGTTCACTGAGGAAAGAAAATGAAATTACTAGGGGCAGCTAAGTGGCATAGTGGATAGAGCACCAGCCTTATAGTCAGGAGGACCTGAGTTCAAATCCAGCCTCAAACACATAACATTTACTTGGTGTGTGACTCTGGACAAGTCACTTAACCCCAATTGCCTCACCAAAAAAAAAAGGAGAAAAAAAGGAAAAAAAAGAAAATGAAGTTACTGACCTACCCATTCAGAAAATTCTACAAAAATCTAATTTGAATAGATATAAATTATGAAAATATATCACAGAAGAAATCTACTTAGTTAAAAACAATACCTAGATGTCTGTAGCAATGCAAACATATTTCTTCACAATACATGCATGTTTTATTTACATTTCTAAAGATAACTCTCTAAGACTATAAATTGCAAAGCAGGTATTGATCTACATTGATAGAATTTCCACCTCAAAAGTTTCCTAATGCAATTATACGTTTAGTGCTGAACAAACGCAAAAACATAATTTAATCAACAATGTTAGTGATAATCTTTTCGGATGTATCTTCTGTATCTATGTAACGTATCTCAAATACAAAATACCTTGAATGTAACATCTCAAATGCTCAACTAGTTCTTTCCCCTCTGTTAATTAACTGTCATAAGGATAAACCTCTAAATGTAAATAACTGCTGGTTCGTGGGTCCATAGTCACTCTTATTCTAAGGGTCTCTATTCTCTTATACAGGATTCAATCCTAGGGGACTCAGGCCTCTAAAACAAGGGTTCAGGCTATGTTTTTCTTTGTCTTTGAATTATTACACTCTATTACTCTTGTTTCTGAACCATTACACCCCCATATTAAACTTCTGTGGATTTTTTTTTCAGGTTGACACTTCTAGGATTTCCTCAAAATGGATCATCAGTGACCCTTCTAGAAAGTCATTGAACCATATTAACTCTGAAATTTCCTTAACCAATCATCATCTGTTTTCATTGTACTTCTCCCTCAGCCTTGCAAACCCTAACCTTGCTTTTGCCCTCACTCTAACCTGCAATCTCTTGACCCCTCCTGTTATCGCAAGCTTTAACCCCTGCTATGACTACATTCTCCTTCCTTCCTCATCTTTTGTCATCCCAGTGAATTAGCTCAACTCTACACAGTCCTTTACTTTGAAACTTTTGCCCCCTAATTGTATTGCTGATTCTGCTCTGATAAACCATAGTCTTGAATTACTCAGACTTTCCACTACCTTCTTCACATGTTGCTTAACAAAACTTGATAAAATCATTGGTCTATGGTCACTGGGTTCCCTACAAATTTATATTTTATGGCCGTATTTCCTCCATAAAATACTCACTTCATTTATCTCTACTAGTTATTTGTCCCATATTTCTTTATCTCTCATTTTGCAGCTAAACTCCTTGAGAAAGCTATTTATTATAAGTTTCTCCAAATTTCTTTCCTCATATTCCCTTCTTAAGTTTTTGAAAGTGAAACTTTGTCAAGTTCAAATTTTCCAATGATTTTTAAATTTTCAAATAAAATAGTCCTTTTTTTTAAACTTCATCCTTCTTCATCTTTATGTTGATTTGGAAACTAATGATCATCCTATTTTCCTTGCTGTTATCTTCCCTCTAAGCTTCCCTGACACTGCCCCCTCCTGGTTCTCCTCTCTTCACACTTGTTGACCACCTCTTCTCACTGTTTGTTTTTTTTTTTTTTTCTGGATCTTTTTCTAGATCAAGCCTGCTAACTATAAGTTTTCTATAAGGCTCTGTCCTGGAATATATTCTCTTCTCCTTCTATAAAATGTCATTGGCAATATCATCAGCTCCCATGGATCTAATTATAATTTCAATGCGGATGCTTCTCAGTCTTATTTAGTCATCTTTTACCTCTTTCTTGACTTCCAATTTCACATCTCCAACTGTAAATATCAAACTAGATATCCAATAGACATTTTAAACTCAATATGTGCAAAACTGAACTCATGATCATCCTCCCACTAAAGGCTATGTTCTTCCTGTTACACAGGCTCACATACTCAATTCCTTACTCTTAACTCCAATATCCAAATTGTTGTCAAGTTCTGCCTGGAATTTTGCCCTCTCTAACTTTTCCCCTAGATTCTTCCAAGTTTTGGCTAACATCCCCCATTCTTTAAGAAATATTTCTTAACAATAATAACTGTGCTGTGAGATTACCACCATTTTTTCCTCTACATATCTTGCTTATACATGGTTATTTTCACATTAGCTCTCTACATTAGATTGTAAGATCCTTAAGAGAAAGGATTGCTTGGGCCTTTCCTTGTATCCTTAGCACATAATACAATTTCTGGTATGATATGAACTATTTTATGGGATTGTTGAACAGTCATTTTTTTTTCTCAGCTTGATTCTATGCTGCCTAAATAACTCCTCTAAACTCTACATTGTCCATCCTGGATTAGACTCATCTCCTGTCTGTAAATATCTTATCCTTTGAGAACTGTTATAGTGACATCTAATGCTACCAGTGCACTGACCTTCACCATAACTCTTAACTTCTCTAGAAATGAGGTAGGGACAATGCTGGAACATCAGTCTCAGGATCTCTGTTTGTTCACCCATGCTCATGGAAAGAAATTCCAAGTAGAAGAAGCACCTAGAGCTTTGTTCATGTCTTAGGTTTGCCTAGTCAAGCATTAGGCAACAGTCAACAATTGTTATTGTCATGTGAAAAAAAAAAGCTACTGTAAGCTGCTGTGGGAGGAGAAGTTAAAAAAAAAAACTGTCTGATTCTTAAGCCACATATTCAAAAGAGTCAAAGAAGAAAGAGAAAAAGCTGCTTTTATTTTGAGAGTCTATTGAGCAGGCAACTCTTGTTGCTTTTTGTACTTTGGTAGGATAAAGGCAGTTATCACATGAGAACCAAAGAACAAAGAACCTACTGGAAAGTGTGCAGTACCTCGGACAGTGGATGTCCTAGAAAGGGACTAGCCACAGGCCTGAACCTTAGAAGGGATGTCCACTGTTAGACTTGAAAGACATATTGTTATTGTTACCCAATATCTTTACTCTCAGAGTAGCTTAATCTTTTCTTCAAAGTTAACTTCCTCAAACTCTGGTTCATAATCACATTGTATTGTCATTTCTCAACTATTGACGTCTTTAGTGTATTACTTCAAACGGATCTTTGATGAGGGAAACTGTCTGTTCTTAGGAGGCTGTTTGGATCCATAAAACAGTTGTTATTTGGTCTAGATGAACACTTTATTTCCACTTTTACTCCAGCCTATGAGAGAGCTCTAAAGTCTTGTTGAACTTTTTTTTTACTCTGTCTTACTGAATTAGCAATGTCTGTGTACATTTGCTATTTTTATAACAAGAATACTCTCCACATACTCAGAGTAATAAAATGATGAAATATTTGTCATTTTTTTATTATTGCAATTTTCTCATCTGCTTCTGTGACTAGTTTTTACCTGTTTATTTTGTCAGTATCCTTTCAATATTTAAAGGTATATATATATATATATATATATATACACACATATATATATACATATATATATATATACATATACACATATGTATGTATATATATTCCCAAAAGATACAAAGGTAATACAATGATAGAACTCAGCTTCTTACTTTTTATACAGCAAAGACCATTCATTATTCTGAGAGAGTGTAAATAGAGACAGTGTTATTCTCTTGAATCTATATAAGCCAGGTCATCCGCAAAGGAATCATAGAGTACTGTGCACCAGTGGCTATGATTCACCTAAATGGGAGCATTATCAGTATTGATCCCAAATTATTGACTTGATTTTCCTACTTACCCTTAAAATCATCTGTGATTAATTAAGATTGACCATTTCTTCCTTCCTTCCTTCCTTCTTTCCTTCCTTCCTTCCTTCCTTCCTTCCTTCCTTCCTTCCTTCCTTCCTTCCTTCCTCCTT